>NC_140308.1:21886171-21891171 GCF_964211825.1 Aythya ferina
AGGGTTAGGGTTAGGGTTAGCGTTAGGGTTAGGGTTAGGGTTAGGGTTCTCTTCGGGTTAGGGTTAGGGTTAGGGTTAGGTTTAGGGTTAGGGTTAGAGTTAGGTTTAGCGTTAGGGTTAGGGTTAGGGATAGGGTTAGGGTTAGTGTTAGGGTTAGAGTTAGTGTTCTGTTAGGGTTAGGGTGAGGATTAGGGTTAGGGTTAGGGTTAGGGTTAGGTTTAGGGTTAGGGTTAGGGTTAGTGTTCTCTTAGAGTTAGGGTTAGGGTTTGGGTTAGTGTTAGGGTTAGGGTTAGGGTTAGGGTTAGGGTTAGTGTTATCTTAGGGTTAGGGTTAGGGTTCTCTTAGGGTTTGGGTTAGGGTTAGGGTTAGGGTTAGGTTTTGGGTTAGGGTTAGGGTTAGGCTTGAGGGTTAGGGTTAGCGTTAGGTTTAGGGTTAGGGTTTGCGTTAGGGGTAGGTTTACTGTTAGGGTTAGGGTTAGGGATAGGGTTAGGGTTAGGCTTAGGCTTAGGCTTAGGTTTAGCGTTAGGGTTAGGGTTAGGATTAGGGTTAGGGTTAGGGTTAGGGTTAGGGTTCTCTTAGGGTTAGGGTTAGGGTTAGGGTTAGGGTTTGGGTTAGGGTTAGGGTTAGGGTTAGGGTTCTCTTAAGGTTACGGTTAGGGTTAGGGTTAGGTTTAGGGTTAGAGTAAGGGTTAGGGTTAGGTTTAGGGTTAGCGTTAGGGTTAGGGTTAGGGTTAGGTTTCTCTTAGGGTTAGGGTTAGGTTAGGGTTAGGGTTAGGTTTAGGGTTAGGGTTAGGGTTAGGTTTAGGGTTAGGGTAAGGGTTAGGTTTAGGGTTAGGTTTAGGGTTAGGGTTCTCTTAGGATTAGGGTTTGGGTTAGAGTTAGGGTTATTTTTAGGGTCAGGGTTAGTGTTCTCTTAGGGTTAGGGTTACGGATCTCTTAGGGTTAGGGTTAGGGTTTGGGTTAGGGTTGGGGTTAGGGTTAGGGTTAGGGTTAGGGTTAGTGTTCTCTTAGGGTTAGGGTTAGGGTTAGGGTTTGGGTTAGGGTTAGGGTTAGGGTTAGGGTTAAGTTTCTCTTAGGGTTAGGGTTAGTGTTAGCGTTAGGGTTAGGGTTAGGGTTAGAGTTAGGGTTAGTGTTAGGATTAGGGTTAGGGTTAGGGTTTGGTTTAGGGTTAGGGTTAGGGTTATGGTTAGGGTTAGGGTTAGGGTTAGGGTTAGGGGTAGTGTTAGGGTTAGGGTTCGGGTTAGGGTTACGGTTACGGTTAGGGTTATGGTTAGGGTTCTCTTTGGGTTAGGGTTAGGGTTAGGGTTAGGGTTAGGATTAGGGTTAGGGTTAGGGTTACTGTTAGTGTTAGGGATACGGTTAGGGTTAGGGTTAGGGTTAGGGTTAGGGTTAGGGTTAGTGTTCTCTTAGGGTTAGGGTTATAGTTACGGTTAGGTTTAGGGTTAGGGTTCTGCTAGGGTAAGGGTTAGGGTTAGGGTTAAGATTAGGGTTAGGGTTATTTTTAGGGTTAGGGTTAGGGTTAGTGTTCTCTTAGGATTAGTGTTAGGGTTAGGGTTAGGGTTAGGGTTAAGTTTCTCTTAGGGTTAGGGTTAGGGTTAGCGTTAGGGTTAGGGTTAGGGTTAGGGTTAGGGTTAGTGTTAGGATTAGGGTTAGGGTTAGGGTTAGGGTTAGGGTTAGGATTAGGTGTAGGGTTAGGGTTAGGGTTAGGGTTAGGGTTAGGGTTAGTGTTAAGATTAGGGTTAGGGTTAGGGTTAGGGTTAGGGTTAGGGTTAGGGTTAGGGTTAGGGTTAGGGTTAGCGTTAGGGGTAGGGGTAGGGATAGGGTTAGGATTCGGGTTAGGGTTACGGTTAGGGTTAGGTTTAGGGTTCTCTTAGGGTTAGGGTTCGGGTTAGTGTTAGGGTTAGGATTAGGGTTAGGGTTAAGGTTAGGGTTAGGGTTAGGGTTAGGGTTAGTGTTCTCTTAGGGTTAGGGTTATAGTTACGGTTAGGTTTAGGGTTAGGGTTCTGTTAGGGTTAGGGTTAGGGTTAGGGTTAACATTAGGGTTAGGGTTAGGGTTAGGGTTAGGGTTAGGGTTAGGGTTAGGGTTAGGTTTAGGGATAGGGTTAGGGTTCTCTTAGTATTAGGGTTTGGTTTAGTGTTAGGGTTATTTTTAGGGTTAGGGTTAGGGTTAGTGTTCTCTTAGGGTTAGGGTTAGGGTTAGGGTTAGGGTTAGGGTAAGGGTTAAGTTTCTCTTAGGGTTAGGGTTAGGGTTAGCGTTAGGGTTAGGGTTAGGGTTAGGGTTAGGGTTAGGGTTAGGTTTAGGGTTAGGGTTAGGGTTCTCTTAGGGTTAGGGTTAGGGTTAGGGTTAGGGTTAGGGTTAGCGTTAGGGTTAGGGTTAGGGTTAGGGTTAGAGTTAGAGTTAGAGTTAGCGTTAGTGTTCTCTTAGGGTTAGGGTAAGGGTTAGGGTTAGGGTTAGGGTTAGTGTTAGGGATAGGGTTAGGGTTAGGGTTAGGGTTAGGGTTAGGGTTAGGGTTAGGGTTAGGTTTAGGGTTAGGGTTAGGGTTAGGTTTAGGGTTAGGGTTAGGGTTAAGATTAGGGTTAGGGTTAGGGTTAGCGTTAGGGTTAGGGTTAGGGTTCTCTTAGGGTTAGGGTTAGGGTTAGGGTTAGGTTTAGGGTTAGGTTTAGAGTTAGGTTTAGCGTTAGGGTTAGGGTTAGGGATAGGGTTAGGGTTAGTGTTAGGGTTAGAGTTAGTGTTCTGTTAGGGTTAGGGTGAGGATTAGGGTTAGGGTTAGGGTTAGGGTTAGGTTTAGGGTTAGGGTTAGGGTTAGTGTTCTCTTAGAGTTAGGGTTAGGGTTTGGGTTAGTGTTAGGGTTAGGGTTAGGGTTAGGGTTAGTGTTATCTTAGGGTTAGGGTTAGGGTTCTCTTAGGGTTTGGGTTAGGGTTAGGGTTAGGGTTAGGTTTTGGGTTAGGGTTAGGGTTAGGCTTGAGGGTTAGGGTTAGCGTTAGGTTTAGGGTTAGGGTTAGCGTTAGGGGTAGGTTTACTGTTAGGGTTAGGGTTAGGGATAGGGTTAGGGTTAGGCTTAGGCTTAGGCTTAGGTTTAGCGTTAGGGTTAGGGTTAGGATTAGGGTTAGGGTTAGGGTTAGGGTTAGGGTTCTCTTAGGGTTAGGGTTAGGGTTAGGGTTTGGGTTAGGGTTAGGGTTAGGGTTAGGGTTCTCTTAAGGTTACGGTTAGGGTTAGGGTTAGGTTTAGGGTTAGAGTAAGGGTTAGGGTTAGGTTTAGGGTTAGCGTTAGGGTTAGGGTTAGGGTTAGGTTTCTCTTAGGGTTAGGGTTAGGTTAGGGTTAGGGTTAGGTTTAGGGTTAGGGTTAGGGTTAGGGTTAGGTTTAGGGTTAGGGTAAGGGTTAGGTTTAGGGTTAGGTTTAGGGTTAGGGTTCTCTTAGGATTAGGGTTTGGGTTAGAGTTAGGGTTATTTTTAGGGTCAGGGTTAGTGTTCTCTTAGGGTTAGGGTTACGGATCTCTTAGGGTTAGGGTTAGGGTTTGGGTTAGGGTTGGGGTTAGGGTTAGGGTTAGGGTTAGGGTTAGTGTTCTCTTAGGGTTAGGGTTAGGGTTAGGGTTTGGGTTAGGGTTAGGGTTAGGGTTAGGGTTAAGTTTCTCTTAGGGTTAGGGTTAGTGTTAGCGTTAGGGTTAGGGTTAGGGTTAGAGTTAGGGTTAGTGTTAGGATTAGGGTTAGGGTTAGGGTTAGGTTTAGGGTTAGGGTTAGGGTTATGGTTAGGGTTAGGGTTAGGGTTAGGGTTAGGGGTAGTGTTAGGGTTAGGGTTCGGGTTAGGGTTACGGTTACGGTTAGGGTTATGGTTAGGGTTCTCTTTGGGTTAGGGTTAGGGTTAGGGTTAGGGTTAGGATTAGGGTTAGGGTTAGGGTTACTGTTAGTGTTAGGGATACGGTTAGGGTTAGGGTTAGGGTTAGGGTTAGGGTTAGTGTTCTCTTAGGGTTAGGGTTATAGTTACGGTTAGGTTTAGGGTTAGGGTTCTGTTAGGGTAAGGGTTAGGGTTAGGGTTAAGATTAGGGTTAGGGTTATTTTTAGGGTTAGGGTTAGGGTTAGTGTTCTCTTAGGATTAGTGTTAGGGTTAGGGTTAGGGTTAGGGTTAGGGTTAAGTTTCTCTTAGGGTTAGGGTTAGGGTTAGCGTTAGGGTTAGGGTTAGGGTTAGGGTTAGGGTTAGTGTTAGGATTAGGGTTAGGGTTAGGGTTAGGGTTAGGGTTAGGATTAGGTGTAGGGTTAGGGTTAGGGTTAGGGTTAGGGTTAGGGTTAGTGTTAAGATTAGGGTTAGGGTTAGGGTTAGGGTTAGGGTTAGGGTTAGGGTTAGGGTTAGGGTTAGCGTTAGGGGTAGGGGTAGGGATAGGGTTAGGGTTCGGGTTAGGGTTACGGTTAGGGTTAGGTTTAGGGTTCTCTTAGGGTTAGGGTTCGGGTTAGTGTTAGGGTTAGGATTAGGGTTAGGGTTAAGGTTAGGGTTAGGGTTAGGGTTAGGGTTAGTGTTCTCTTAGGGTTAGGGTTATAGTTACGGTTAGGTTTAGGGTTAGGGTTCTGTTAGGGTTAGGGTTAGGGTTAGGGTTAACATTAGGGTTAGGGTTAGGGTTAGGGTTAGGGTTAGGGTTAGGGTTAGGTTTAGGGATAGGGTTAGGGTTCTCTTAGTATTAGGGTTTGGTTTAGTGTTAGGGTTATTTTTAGGGTTAGGGTTAGGGTTAGTGTTCTCTTAGGGTTAGGGTTAGGGTTAGGGTTAGGGTTAGGGTAAGGGTTAAGTTTCTCTTAGGGTTAGGGTTAGGGTTAGCGTTAGGGTTAGGGTTAGGGTTAGGGTTAGGGTTAGGGTTAGGTTTAGGGTTAGGGTTTGGGTTAGGGTTACGGTTACGGTTACAGTTAGGTTTAGGCTTAGGGTTGGGGTTCTCTTAGGTTTAGGGTTACGGTTAGGTTTAGGGTTAGGGTTAGGGTTAGGGTTATGGTTCACTTAGGGTTAGGGTTAGGGTTAGGATT
>NC_140308.1:21953671-21956171 GCF_964211825.1 Aythya ferina
GTTTAGGCCTAGTGTTCTCTTAGAGTTAGGGTTAGGATTAGGGTTAGAGTTAGATTTAGGGTTAGGGTTAGGGTTAGGGTTAGGATTAGGGTTAGGATTAGGGTTAAAGTTAGGGTTAGGGTTAGGGTTATGGTTAGGGTTAGCGTTCTCTTAGGGTAAGGGTTAGGGTTCTCTTATGGTTAGGGTTAGGGTTAGGGTTAGGGTTAGGGTTAGGGTTAGGGTTAGGTTAGGGTTAGGGTTAGGGTTAGGGTTAGGTTTAGGGTTAGGTTTAGGGTTAGGGTTAGGGTTAGTGTTCTCTTAGGGTTAGTGTTAGGGTTAGGGTTAGGCTTAGAGTTAGGGTTAGGGTTAGGTTTAGGGTTAGGGTTAGGGTTAGGGTTAGGTTTAGGGTTAGGGTTAGGGTAAGGGTTAGGGTTAGGGTTAGGTTTAGGGTTAGTGTTCTCTTAGGGTTAGGGTTAGGGTTAGGTTTAGGGTTAGGTTTAGGGCTAGTGTTCTCTTAGAGTTACGGTTAGGGTTAGGGTTAGGGTTAGATTTAGGGTTAGGGTTAGGGTTAGGGTTAGGGTTAGGGTTAGGGTTAAAGTTAGGGTTAGGGTTAGGGTTTGGGTTAGGGTTAGGGTTAGGGTTAAAGTTAGGGTTAGGGTTAGGGTTTGGGTTAGGGTTAGGATTAAGTTTAGGATTAGGGTTAGGGTTAGGGTTAGGGTTAGGTTTAGGGTTAGGGTTCTCTTAGTGTTAGGGTTAGGGTTCTCTTATGGTGAGGGTTAGGGTTAGGGTTAGGGTTAGGTTTAGGGTTAGGGTTAGGGTTAGGGTTAGGATTAGGGTTAGGGTTAGGGTTAGCGTTAGGGTTAGGGTTAGGGTTAGGGTTAGGGTTAGGGTTAGGGTTAGGGTTAGAGTTAGGGTTAGGGTTAGGGTTAGGGTTAGGCTTAGGGTTAGGCTTAGGCTTAGGCTTAGGCTTAGGGTTAATGTTCTCTTAGGGTTAGGGTTAGGGTTAGGTTTAGGGTTAGGGTTAGGTATTGTGTTAGGTTTAGGGTTAGGGTTAGTGTTAGGGTTAGGGTTAAGTTTAGCTTTATGGTTACGGTTAGGGTTAGGGTTAGGTTTAGGGTTAGGGTTAGGGTTAGGGTTAGGGTTAGGGTTAGGGTTAGGGTTAGGGTTAGGGTTAGGGTTAGGGTTAGGGTTAGGGTTAGGGTTAGGGTTAGGGTTAGGGTTAGGGTTAGGGTTAGGCTGAGGGTTAGGGTTAGGTTTAGGGTTAGGGTTAGGGTTCTCTTAGTGTTAAGGTTAGGGTTAGGTTTATGGTTAAGTTTAGGGCTACTGTTCTCTTAGAGTTAGGGTTAGGGTTAGGGTTAGGGTTAGGGTTAGGGTTAGGGTTAGATTTAGGGTTAGGGTTAGGGTTAGGGTTAGGGTTAGTTTTAGGGTTAGGGTTAGGTTTATGGTTAGGGTTAGGGTTAGGGTTAGGTTTAGGGTTAGGGTTAGGGTTAGCGTTAGGGTTAGGGTTATGGTTAGGGTTAGGGTTAGGGTTAGGGTTCTCTTAGGCTTAGGGTTAGGGTTATGTTTAGGGTTAGGGTTAGGGTTAGGGTTAGGGTTAGGCTTAGGCTTAGGGTTAGGGTTAGGGTTAGTGTTAGGGTTAGGTATAGTGTTAGGGTTAGGGTTAGGGTTACGGTTAGGTTTAGGGTTAGGGTTAGTGTTCTCTTAGGGTTAGGGTTAGGGTTAGGGTTAGGGTTAGGGTTAGGGTTAGGGTTAGGGTTAGGGTTAGGATTAGGATTAGGGTTAGGGTTAGCGTTAGGGTTAGGCTTAGGTTTAGGGTTAGCGTTAGGGTTAGGGTTAGGGTTAGGGTTAGGGTTAGGCTTACGGTTAGGCTTAGGTTTAGGGTTAGGTTTTGGGTTAGGTTTAGGGTTAGGGTTAGTGTTAGGATTAGGGTTAAGTTTATCTTTAGGGTTAGGGTTAGGGTTAGGATTAGGGTTAGTGTTCTCTTAGGGTTAAGGTCAGTGTTAGGGTTAGGGTTAGGGTTAGGGTTAAAGTTAGGGTTAGGGTTAGGGTTAGTGTTCTCTTAAGGTTAGGGTTTGGGTTAGGGTTAGGGTTAGGATTAGGGTTAGGGTTAGTGTTAGGGTTAGGGTTAGGGTTAGGGTTAGGGTTAGGGTTAGGGTTAGGATTAGGATTAGGGTTAGGGTTAGCGTTAGGGTTAGGCTTAGGGTTAGGGTTAGGGTTAGGGTTAAGGTTAGGGTTAGGGTTAGGCTTAGGGTTAGGCTTAGGGTTAGGGTTAGGCTTAGGGTTAGGTTTAGGCTTAGGCTTAGGCTTAGGGTTAGGTTTTGTGTTCGGTTTAGGGTTAGGGTTAGTGTTAGGATTAGGGTTAAGTTTAGCTTTAGGGTTAGGGTTAGGGTTACGGTTAGGGTTAGGGTTAGGGTTAGGGTTAGGGTTAGGGTTAGGGTTAGGGTTAGGGTTAGGGTTAGTGTTCTCTTAGGGTTAGGGTTAGGTTTAGGGTTAGGGTTAGGGTTCTCTTAGGGTTAAGGTC
>NC_140308.1:21976171-22177786 GCF_964211825.1 Aythya ferina
TAGGGTTAGGGTTACGGTTAGGGTTAGGGTTAGGGTTAGGGTTAGGGTTAGGGTTAGGGTTAGGGTTAGGGTTGGGGTAGTTTTAGGTTAGTGGTAGGTTTAGTTTCTGACTATAGTAACTAGACCATCCAATAAAAATCATCTTTATTGTCTTTAGCAAAGCAATGGCTTCTATATCATCAATTAATTGTATATGCCCTTGGAAAAAGCCAAGGCAATACCTCCCTTGCTTGGAGCTGTATCCAAACGCAGTTATGTATACAATCTGTAGCAGCAGCTATTATTAGAGAGGGTGAAGGAGGAACTTTGCCCACTGAATTTCGAAAATTTATTTGGGATAATGCTTCAGAATTTGAAAAAGATTTTCAAGCATGGTGGCTATTAGTCAACTTTACCCTTTATGCAGAAAATGATCAAATTGTTGCCTTTATACTTACTATAAGTAATGCCACCGTATACAATGTATAGCCAATTATTGCATTAGGACTCAATCATAATGGAACTATACTTTATCCTAAAGGGCATAAAGTATGGGCCCATCAAAAGGGAGGAAAGTGGCAAACAATTGATGTAAATGCATGTATTGTGTGTGAACAAAAAGGTTCCATCTGTGAAAGTAACACGCTGGGATCCCAGGACATTTGTCTTGAGACTGAGCAAAATATTTGCCACTTTGAGATACATCCTAATGAAAGCCTTGAAACTGTACTTGTATATATTGGGAAAGGTTGTGTTTGCATGAGAAGTCATTGTGATTCTATAGTCGTAGATAATGCTGTGGTAGGTACCAGTAATCACTCTAATGTTTGTGTTTGCAATTTTACCAAAATCTCACCCATATCACACTATCAGATAGACCTGCGCAACAGGTATAAGGCCCTGGAGGCCGAAAGGCAATCGATGGATGGAAAAGGCTACAATCCCTCTCCACCAGAGATATTGGCAGGGTTGGAAAAGCCAACCCCCCCGTATAGTGACCACAGGCAGCAGGAAGAAAAGGTGAGTTTCAGTTGTGGGTGATTTATCAATCAGCGGAACAGAGGGTCCAATATGTAGAAGGGACCCTCCTCTAAGGGAAATCTGCTGCCTTCCTGGGGCCTGGGTTAGGACATCACAAGGAGGCTTCCCAGCTTGGTTAAACCATCAGACTATTACCGATTGCTCGTCCTATATCTGGGAGGAGAAGGAGTGGCAACGCATAGCCTGTGAGCAATCAAAAGGGACTTCAAGGACTTGTCAATTTGTCAAAACTACACGAAACGCAACGGAAACCCCAAAACACGTCAAAAACACCCCAAAAGCGAACAGGATCAGAAGAAAAAACGTGACTTAACACCAAAAAAACACTTAAACCTACCTGACGTTCTCCTAAATGTACAATCCACTCCCAACCACCAGAAAACCCAATGGAAACCCAACAAAACCCAACAGAGACATCAAAACACGTCAAAAACACCCCAAAAGAGTCCGGGATAACCACCAAAAACAGAAGAAAACCCCAAAACCATAGATCCACCCCAAAAACACCCTAAACCAACATGATATTCTCCAAAACCCACAATTTACACTTTTCCACCATGATGACAACGGAAAACCAAACGAAACCAAACGGAGACCCCAAAACACGTCAAAATCACCCCAAACAAGAACGGAATCACCCCCAAAACTGGAAGAAAATTCCAAAAAGCACAGATCCAATCCCAAAACCACCCTAAAACTACCTGATGTTCTCCAAATCACAAAGTCCACTCCCTACCACCATAAAACCCATTAGGAACTCAACGAAACACAACAGAAACCCCCCAAAACACCTCAAAAACACCCCAAAAGCGAACCGGATCAGAAGAAAAAACATGATTTAACCCCCCAAAAGCCCTTAAACCTACCTGATGTTCTCCAAAACCCACAATCCACTCCTATTTAACATAATGACCAACAAGAACTCAACAAAACCCAACGGAGACCCCAAGACACGTCAAGAACACACCCAAACAAAACGGGACCACCCTAAAAAACAGAAGAAAACCTAAAAAAGAGAAGAAATCCCCCAAAACCATAGATTCACCACCCCAAAATGACTTAAACTCACCCATGTTCTCCAAAACCCACAATTTAATATTTTCCACCATGATGACCAACGAGAAACGAACAAAACCCATCGGAGACCCCCATACACCTCATAAACTTCCCAAAAAAGAACGGGACAACACCAAAAAAAACAGAAGAAAACCCACAAAAATATGACTCTGCCCCAAAAGTCCCCCTAAACCTACGTGATGTTCTCCAAAACCCACATTTTACACTTTTCCACCATGATGACCAACAAGAACCCAAATAAAACCCAACGGAGACCCCAAAACACATCAAAAACACCCCAAAAAAGAACTGCATCACACCAAAACTGGAAGAAAATCCCCCAAAACAACAGATCCACCCCAAAAACACCCTAAATGTACCCGATGTTCTCTAAAACTTACAATTTACACTTTTCCACCACGATGACCACGGAAAACCCAACGAAACACAACAGAGACCCCAAAACACGTCAAAAACACCCCAAACAAGAACGGAATCACCCCAAAAAACAGAAGAAAACCCCAAATACCATGAATCCACCCCAAAAGTCCCCCTAAACCTACCTGATGTTCTCCAAAACCTACAATTTATCCTTTTCCACCATGATGACCACGGAAAACACGACAAAACCAAATTGAGACCCCAAAACACGTCAAAAACACCCCAAAAAAGAATAGGATCACCCCCCCAAAAAAACAGAAGAAAACCCCAAATACCATGAATCCACCCCAAAAGTCCCCCTAAACCTACCTGAAGTTCTCTAAAACCCGCAATTTACCCTTTTCCACCACCATGACCACAGAAAAACCAACGAAACCCAATGGAGACCCCAATACACGTCAAAACACCCCAAAAAAGAACAGGATCACCACCTAAAAAAAAGAAAATCCCCCAAATACTATGAATCCACACCAAAAGTCCCCCTAAATCTACCTGATGTTCTCCAAAACCCACAATTTACTCTTTTCCACCATGATGACCACGGAAAACACAACGAAACCCAACGGAGACCCCAAAACACGTCAAAAACACCACAAAAAAGAACAGGATCACCCCAAAAAACAGAAGAAAAGCCCAAATACCTTGAATCCACCCCAAAAGTCCCCCTAAACCTACATGAAATTCTCCAAAACCCACAATCTGCAATTTTCCACCAGGATGACAAAGGAAAACCAACGAAACCAAACGGTGACCCGAAACTATGTCACTAAAAACCCCAAAAAAGAACAGGAACACATCCAGAAAACAGAAGAAATCCCCAAATACCATAGATCCAATCCAAACCCATCATTACCCTACCCGATGTTCTCCAAAACCCACAATTTACTCTTTTCCACCATGATGACCATGGAAAACCCAACGAAACCCATCGGACACCCCAAAACACGTGAAAAACACCACGAAAAAGAACAGAATCAAACCCAAAACAAAAAGAAAATCCCCCAAAACCATAGATCTACCGCAAAAAAACCCTAAACATACCCGATGTTCTCCAAAACCCACAATTTAAGCTTTTACACAACCATGACCACGGAAAACACAACAAAACCCAACACAGACCCCTAAACACGTCAAAAACACCCCAAACAAGAATGGCATCACCCCCAAAACTGGAAGAAAAACCCCCAAAACCATGGATCCACCCCCAAACCACCCTAAAACTACCTGATGTTCTCCAAATACCAAAGTCCACTCCCAACCACCAGAAAACCCATTAGGAACTCAACGAAACGCAACGGAAACACCAAAACACCTCAAAAACACCCCAAAAGCGAACAGGATCAGAAGAAAAAACGTGATTTAACCCCCAAATAACCCTTAAACATACCTGATGTTCTCCTAAATGTACAATCCATTCCCAACCACAAGAAAACCCAATGGAAACCCAACAAAATCCAACGGAAACCCCAAAACACGTCAAAACCACCCCAAAATAACTGGATCAGAAGAAAAAAAAACCAAAACTATGTATTTCCTCCCAAAACCACCCTAAACTCACTTGATCTTCTTCAAAACCCACAATCCACTCCCATTACCTTAACGACCAACGAGAACCCAACAAAATCCAACGGAGAACCCAAAAACTTCAAAAACACCCCAAAAAAGAACTGGTTCAAACCCAAAAAGAAAGAAAACCCCAAAAGCCATAGATCCACACCAAAAATCCCCCTAAACCTACTTGATGTTCTCCAAAACCCACAATTTACCATTTTCCACCATGATGACCAAGGAGAAGCCAACTAAATCCCAACGGAGACCCCAAAACACGTCAAAAACACCCCAAAAAAGAACGGGATCACACCCAAAACAGTAAGAAAATCCCCAAATACCATAGATCCACCCCAAAAACACCGTAAACCTACCTGAAGTTCTCCAAAACCCACAATCTACACTTTTCCACCACGATGACCACGAAAAACCCAACGAAACCCAACGGAGACCACAAAACACGTCAAAAACACCCCAAAAAAGAACGGGATCAACACAAAAAAACGAAAGAAAATCCCAAAAGCCATAGATACACCCCAAAAGTCCCCCTAAACCTACCTGATGTTCTCCAAATCCCAAAGTCCACTCCCAACCACCAGAAAAACCCATTAGGAACTCAACGAAATGCAACGGAAACCCCAAAACACGTCAAAAACACCCCAAAAGTGAACAGGATCAGAAGAAAAAACGTGATTAAACCCCCAAATAACCCTTAAACCTACCTGATGTTCTCCTAAATGTACAATCCACTCCCAACCACCAGAAAACCCAATGTAAACCCAACAAAACCCAACGGAGACCCCAAAACAAGTCAAAAACACCCCCAAAAAAGAACGAGATCACTCCAAAAACAGAAGAAAACCCTAAAAAACAGAAGAAATCCCCCAAAGCCATAGATTCACCCCAAAAAAGAAAAGGATCAACACAAAAAAAGGAATGAAACCCCCAAATACCATAGATCCACCCCCAAAAAAAAAGAAAAGGATCACCCCCAAAATTGGAAGAAAATCCCTCAAAATCATAGATCCACACCAAAACGACCCTAAACCTACCTGAAGTTCTCCAAACCCCACAATTTACACTTTTCCACCATGATGACCAAGAAGAACCCAACTAAAACCCAACGGAGAACCCAAAACACATCAAAAACACCCCAAAAAACAAAGGGACACCCCAAAAACAGAAGAAAACACTAAAAAATCCAGAAGAATTTTCCCAAAACCAAAGATTCCCTCGCCAAAAATACTTAAACTCACCTGATGTTCTCCAAAAATCACAATTTACTATTTTTCACCATGAGGACCAATGGAAAACCAAACGAAACCAAACGGAGAAACCAAAACAGGTCAAAAACACCCCAAAAAAGAACTGGATCAGAAGGAAAAAAACACAAAACTATGAATTTATTTACAAAACCACCCTAAACCTACCTGATCTTCTCCAAAACCCACAATCCACTCCCATTTAACCTAACGACCAATGAGAACCCAACAAAAGCCAGCGGAGACACAAAAACAAGTCAAAAACACTCCAAAAAAAAGAACGGGATAACACCAAAAAAACGAGAGAAAAACCGCAAAAACCATAGATCCAAACCAGAGCCACACTAAACCTACCTGATGTTCGCCCAAACCCACAATTTACAATTTTCCACCATGATGACCATGGAAAACCAAACGAAACCCAACGGAGAAACCAAAACACGTCAAAAACACCACAAAAAAAAACTCGATCAGAAGTAAAAAAACACAAAAAAATGAATTTTTCTACAAAACCACCCTAAACCTACCTGATCTTCTCCAAAACCCACAATTTACACTTTTCCACAACGATCACCATGGAAAACAAAACGAAACCCAACGGAGACCCCAAAACAGGTCAAAAACACTCCAAAAAAGAACGGGATAACACCAAAAAAATGATAGAAAAACCGCAAAAACCAGTGATCCAAACCAGAACCACACTAAACCTACCTGATCTTCTCCCAAACCCACAATTTACAATTTTCCACCATGATTACCACGGAAAACACAACGAAACCCAACGGAGACCCCAAAACACGTCAAAAACACCACAAAAAAGAACAGGATCACCCCCTAAAAAGAAAGAAAACTCTAAAAGCCATAGATACACCCCAACCCCCCCCCCTAAACCTACCTGATCTTCTCCAAAACCCACAATCCACTCCCATTTACCTTAACGACCAATGAGAACCCAACAAAAACCAACGGAGACCCCAAAACACGTCAAAAACACTCCAAAAAAAAGAACGGGATAACACCAAAAAAACAATAGAAAAGCCGCAAAAACCATAGATCCAAACCAGAAACACACTAAACCTACCTGATCTTCTCCCAAACCCACAATTTACAATTTTCCACCATGATGACCACGGAAAACACAACGAAACCCAACGGAGACCCCAAAACACGTCAAAAACTCCCCAAACAAGAATGGGATGTCCCCCAAAACTGGAAGAAAATAACCCCAAAATCATAGATCCACCCCAAAACAACCCTAAACCTACCTGATCTTCTCCAAAACCCACAATTTACAATTTTCCAACATGATGACCACGGAAAACACAAGGAAACCCAACTAAGACCACAAAACACGTCAAAAACACCACAAAAAAGAACAGGATCACCCCCTAAAAAGAAAGAAAACTCTAAAAGCCATAGATCCACCCCAACCCCCCCTCCCCCAAACCTACCTGATGTTCTCAAAAACCCACAGTTTACAATTTTTCACCGTGATGACCGTGGAAAACCAAAAGAAACCCAACAGAGAAACCAAAACACTTCAAAAACACCCCAAAAAAGAACTGGATCAGAAGTAAGAAAACACAAAACTATTAATTTCTCTACAAAACCACCCTAAACCTACCTGATCTTCTCCAAAACCCACAATTTACTCTTTTCCACAACGATGACCATGGAAAACCCAAGGAAACCCAACGGAGACCAAAAAACACGCCAAAAGCACCCAAAAAAAGAATGGCATGACCCCCAAAACTGGAAGAAAATAACTCCAAAATCATAGATCCACCCCAAAATCACCCTAAACCTACCTGATCTTCTCCAAAACCCACAATTTACTCTTTTCCACAACGATGACCATGGAAAACCCAAGGAAACCCAACGGAGACCCCAAAACACGTCAAAAGCACCCCAAAAAAGAACGGGATGACCCCCAAAATTGGAAGAAAATAACCCCAAAATCATAGATCCACCCCAAAACCACCCTAAACCTACCTGATCTTCTCCAAAACCCACAATTTACCATTTTCCACCATGATGACCACGGAAAACACAACGAAACCCAACGGAGAAACCAAAGCATGTCAAAAACACCCCAAAAAAGAACTGGATCAGAAGTAAAAAAACACAAAACTATGAATTTCTCTACAAAACCACCCTAAACCTACCTGATGTTCTCCAAAACCCACAATTTACTCTTTTCCACAGCGATGACCATGGAAAACCAAAGGAAACCCAACGGAGACCCCAAAACACGTCAAAAGCACACCAAAAAAAGAACTGGATCAGAAGTAAAAAAACACAAAACTATGAATTTCTCTACAAAACCACCCTAAACCTACCTGATCTTCTCCAAAACCCACAATTTACTCTTTTCCACAACGATGACCATGGAAAACCCAAGGAAACCCAACGGAGACCCCAAAACACGTCAAAAACACCCCAAAAAAGAACGGCATGACCACCAAAACTGGAAGAAAATAACCCCAAGATCATAGATCCACCCCAAAATCACCCTAAACCTACCTGATGTTCTACAGAACCCACAATTTACACTTTTCCACAACGATCACCATGGAAAACCCAAGGAAACCCAACGGAGACCCGAAAACACGTCAAAAGCACCCCAAAAAACAACTGGTTCACCCCCAAAACTGGAAGAAAATAACCCCAAAATAATAGATCCACCCCAAAACCACCCTAAACGTACCTGATGTTCTCCAAAACCCACAATTTACCATTTTCCAACAAGATGACAACAGAAAAAAAAACGAAACCCAACAGAGACCCCAAAACACGTCAAAAACACACCAAAAAAGAACAGGATCACCCCCTAAAACGAAAGAAAACTCTAAAAGCCATAGATCCCCCCCAAAACACCCCCCTAAACCTACCTGATGTTCTCCAAAACCCACAATTTACTCTTTTTCACCATGAGGAACATGGAAAACCAAACGAAACCCAACGGAGAAACCAAAACACGTCAAAAACACCCCAAAAAAAGAAGTGGATCAGAAGTAAAAAAACCCAAAACTATGAATTTTTCTACAAAACCACCCTAAACTCACATGATCTACTCCAAAACCCACAGTCCGTCCCCATTTACATTAACAGGCAACGAGAACACAACGAAACCCAATGGAGACCCAAAAACAAGTAAAAAACACCCCAAACAAGAAAGGGATATCCCCAAAAAACGAAAGAAAACCCCAAAAAACATAGATCCAAACCAGAACCACAAAAAACCTACCTGATATTCTCCAAAACCCACAATTTAATATTTTCCACCATGATGACCACGGAAAACACAACGAAACCCAACGGAGACCCCAAAACACGTCAAAAACACCACAAAAAAGAACACGATCACCCCCTAAAACGAAAGAAAACTCTAAAAGCCATAGATCCACCCCAAAACCCCCACTAAACCTACCTGATGTTCTCCAAAACCCACAATTTACTCTATTTCACCATGATGACCATGGAAAACAAAACGAAACCCAACGGAGAAACAAAAACACATCAAAAACACCCCAAAAAAGAACTGGATCAGAAGTAAAAAAAACCACAAAACTATGATTTTTTTTTCTACAAAACTACCCTAAACATACCTGATCTTCTCCAAAACCCACAATTAAATTTTTTCCACAACGATGACCATGGAAAACCCAAGGAAACCGAACGGAGACCCAAAAACACGTCAAAAGCACCCTAAAAAAGAACGGGATGACCACCAAAACTGGAAGAAAATAACCCCAAAATCATAGATGCACCGCAAAACCACCCTAAACCACCTGATCTTCTCCAAAACCCACAGTTTACGATTTTCCACCATGATGACCACGGAAAACACAACGAAACGCAACGGAGACCCCAAAACACGTCAAAAACACCACAAAAAAGAACACGATCACCCCCTAAAACGAAAGAAAACTCTAAAAGCCATAGATCCACCCCAACCCCACCCCCCCAAAACCTTCCTGATGTTCTCCAAAACCCACAATTTACTCTTTTCCACAACGATGACCATGGAAAACCCAAGGAAACCCAACGGAGACCCCAAAACACGTCAAAAGCACCCCAAAAACGAACGAGATGACCCCCAAAACTGGAAGAAAATAACCCCAAAATCATAGATCCACACCAAAACCAGCCTAAACCTACCTGATGTTTTCCAAAACCCACAATTTACGATTTTCCACCATGATGACCACGGAAAACAAAACGAAACCCAACGGAGAAACCAAAAAACGTCATAAACATCCCAAAAAAGAACTGGATCAGAAGTAAAAAAACACAAAACTATGAATTTCTCTACAAAACCACCCTAAACCTACCTGATCTTCTCCAAAACCCACAATCCACTCCCATTTACATTAACGACCAATGAGAACCCAACAAAACCCGACGGAGACCACAAAACAAGTCAAAAACATTCCAAAAAGAACAGGATAACACCAAAAAAAACGATAGAAAAACCGCAAAAACTATAGATCCAAACCAGAACCACACTAAACCTACCTGATGTTCTCCAAAACCCACAATTTACAATTTTCCACCATGATGACCACGGAAAACAAAACGAAACCCAACGGGGACACCAAAACACGTCAAAAGCACCCCAAAATAGAACGGGATGATCCCCAAAACTGGAAGAAAATAACCCCAAAATCATAGATCCACCCCAAAACCACCCTAAACCTACTTGATCTTCTCCAAAACCCACAATCCACTCCCATTTACCTTAACGACAAACGAGAACCCAACGAAACCCAACGGAGACCCCAAAACACGTCAAAAACACCCCAAATAACAACTGGTTCAACCCCAAAAAAGAAAGAAAACCCAAAAACCACTGATCCAAACCAAAACCACCCTAAACCTACCTGATGTTCTCCAAAACCCACAATTTAAAATTTTCCACCATGATGACCACGGAAAACACAACGAAACCCAACGGAGACCACAAAACACGTCAAAAACACCCCAAAAAAGAACAGGATCAAACCCTAAAATGAAAGAAAACCAAAAAAACAATAGATCCACACCATAACAACTCTAAACCTACCTGACGTTCTCCAAAACCCACAATTTACCCTTTTCCAAAACGATAACCATGGAAAACCCAAGGAAACCCAACGGAGACCCCAAAACACATCAAAAACACCACAAAAAAGAACGGGATGACCTCCAAAACTGGAAGAAAATAACCCCAAAATCATAGATCCTCCCCAAAACCGCCCTAAACCTACTTGATGTTCTCCAAATCACAAAGTCCACTCCCAACCATCAGAAAACCCTTTAGGAACTCAACGAAACACAACGGACAACCCAAAACACGTCAAAAACAACCCAAAACTGAACTGGATCAGAAGAAAAAAAAAAAAAAAAAAAAAAAAAAAATTAATTTCCCCCCAAAACCACCCTAAACTCACCTGATCTTCTCCAAAACACACAATCCACTCCCATTTACATTAACGAGCAACAAGAACACAACAAAACCCAACAGAGACCCCAAAACAATCAAAAACACCCAAAACAAGAATGGGATATCCCCCAAAAAAGAAAGAAAACCACAAAAACAATAGATCCACCAAAAAACCACCTCTAAACTTACCTGATGTTCTCCAAAACCCACAATTTACTCTTTTTCACCATGATGCCATTGGAAAACCAAACGAAACCCAACGGAGAAACCAAAACGCGTCAAAAACACCCCAAAAAAGAACTGGATCAGAAGTAAAAAAAAACACAAAACTATGATTTTTTTCTACAAAACCACCCTAAACCTACCTGATCTTCTCCAAAACCCACAATTTACTCTTTTCCACAGCGATGACCATGGAAAACCGAAGGAAACCCAACGGAGACCCAAAAACACGCCAAAAGCACCCCAAAAAAGAACGGCATGACCCCCAAAACTGGAAGAAAATAACTCCAAAATCATAGATCCACCCCAAAATCACCCTAAACCTACCTGATCTTCTCCAAAACCCACAATTTACCATTTTCCACTATGATGACCACGGAAAACACAACGAAACCCAACGGAGACCCCAAAACACGTCAAAAGCACCCCAAAAAAAAACGGGATGACCCCCAAAACTGGAAGAAAATAACCCCAAAATCATAGATGCACCCCAAAACCACCCTAAACCTACCTGATCTTCTCCAAAACCCACAATTTACCATTTTCCACCATGATGACCACGGAAAACACAACGAAACCCAACGGAGACCCCAAAACACGTCAAAAACACCACAAAAAAGAACACGATCAACCCCTAAAACGAAAGAAAACTCTAAAAGCCATAGATCCACCCCGAAACCCCCACTAAACCTACCTGATGTTCTCCAAAACCCACAATTTACTCTTTTTCACCATGAGGACCATGGAAAACCAAACGAAACCCAACGGAGAAACCAAAACACGTCAAAAACACACCAAAAAAGAACTGGATCAGAAGTAAAAAAACCACAAAACTATGAATTTCTCTACAAAACCACCCTAAACCTACCTGATCTTCTCCATACCCACAATCCACTCCCATTTACCTTAACGACCAATGAGAACCCAACAAAACTCTACGGAGACCCCAAAACAAGTCAAAAACACTCCAAAAAAGAATGGGATAACACCAAAAAAACGATAGAAAAACCGCAAAAACCATAGATCCAAAACAGAACCACACTAAACCTACCTGATGTTCTCCAAAACCCACAATTTACAATTTTCCACCATGTTGACCACGGAAAACACAACGAAACCCAACGGTGACAGCAAAACACGTCAAAAACACCCCAAAAAAGAACGGGATGACCCCAAAACTGGAAGAAAATAACCCCAAAATCATAGATCCACCACAAAACCACCCTAAACTTACTTGATGTTCTCCAAATCCCAAAGTCCACTCCCAACCACCAGAAAACCCATTAGGAACTCAAAGAAACGCAATGGAAACCCCAAATCACGTCAAAAACACCCCAAAAAAGAACTGGATCAGAAGAAAAAAAAAAAAAAAAAAAAAAACTACGAATTTCCACCCAAAACCACCCTGAATTCACCTGATCTTCTCCAAAACCCACAATCCACTCCCATTTACCTTAACGACAAACTAGAACCCAACGAAACCCAACGGAAACCCCAAAACAAGTCAAAAACACCACAAAAAAGAAATGGATCAGAAGTAAAAAAAACACAAAACTATGAATTTTTCTACAAAACCACCCTAAACCTACCTGATCTTCTCCAAAACCCACAATCCACTCCCATTTACATTAACGACCAACGAGAACCCAACAAAACTCTACGGAGACCCCAAAACAAGTCAAAAACACCTCAAACAAGAACGGGATAACCCCCCAAAAAAGAAAGAAAACCCCAAAAACCGTAGATCGACCCCAAAACCACCCTAAACCTACCTGACGTTCTCCAAAACCGACAATTTACTCTTTTTCACCATGATGACAATGGAAAACCAAACGAAACCCAAAGGAGAAACCAAAACACGTCAAAAACACCCCAAAAGCGAACGAGATGACCACCAAAACTGGAAGAAAATAACCCCAAAATCATAGATCCACACCAAAACCAGCCTAAACCTACCTGATGTTCTCCAAAACCCACAATTTACTCTTTTTTACAATGATGAAAATGGAAAACACAACGAAACCCAACGGAGACCCCAAAACATGTCAAAAACACCACAAAAAAGAACAGGATCACCCCCTAAAACGAAAGAAAACTCTAAAAGCCATAGATCCACCCCAACCCCACCCCTCCAAAACCTTCCTGATGTTCTCCAAAACCCACAATTTACTCTTTTTCACCATGAGGAACATGGAAAACCAAACGAAACCCAACGGAGAAACCAAAACACGTCAAAAGCACCCCAAAAAAGAACTGGATCAGAAGTAAGAAAACACAAAACTATGAATTTCTCTACTAAACCACCCTAAACCTACCTGATCTTCTCCAAAACCCACAATCCACTCCCATTTACCTTAACGACCAATGAGAACCCAACAAAACCCAACGGAGACCACAAAACACGTCAAAAACACTCCAAAAAAGAACGGGATAACACCAAAAAAACGATAGAAAAACCGCAAAAACCATAGATCCAAACCAGAACCACACTAAACCCACCTGATTTTCTCCCAAACCCACAATTTACAATTTTCCACCATGATGACCACGGAAAACACAACGAAACCCAACGGAGACCACAAAACACGTCAAAAGCACCCCAAAAAAGAACGGGATGACCCCCAAAACTGGAAGAAAATAACCCCAAAATCATAGATCCACCCCAAAACCACCCTAAACCTACTTGATGTTCTCCAAATCCCAAAGTCCACTCCCAACCACCAGAAAACCCATTAGGAACTTAAAGAAACGCAACGGAAACCCCAAAACACGTCAAAACCACTCCAAAAAAAACCTGGTTCATTCCCAAAAATGAAAGAAAACCCCAAAAACAATAGATCCAAACCAGAACCACACTAAACCTACCTGATGTTCTCCAAAACCCACAATTTACTCTATTTCACCATGATGACCATGGAAAACCAAACGGAACCCAACGGAGAAACAAAAACACGTCAAAAACACCCCAAAAAAGAACTGGATCAGAAGTAAAAAAAACACAAAACTATGATTTTTTTTTTCTACAAAACCACCCTAAACATACCTGATCTTCTCCAAAACCCACAATTTAATCTTTTCCACAACGATGACCATGGAAAACCCAAGGAAACCCAACGGAGACCCAAAAACACGTCAAAAGCACCCCAAAAAAGAACGGGATGACCTCCAAAACTGGAAGAAAATAACTCCAAAATCATAGATACACCCCAAAACCACCCTAAACCTACCTGATCTTCTCCAAAACCCACAATTTACTCTTTTCCACAACGACGACCATGGAAAACCCAAGGAAACCCAACGGAGACCCCAAAACACGTCAAAAGCACCCCAAAAAAGAACGGGATGACCCCCAAAACTGGAAGAAAATAACCCCAAAATCATAGATGCACCCCAAAACCACCCTAAACCACCTGATCTTCTCCAAAACCCACAGTTTACGATTTTCCACCATGATGACCACGGAAAACACAACGAAACCCAACGGAGAAACCAAAAAACGTCATAAACATCCCAAAAAAGAACTGGATCAGAAGTAAAAAAAACACAAAACTATGAATTTCTCTACTAAACCACCCTAAACCTACCTGATCTTCTCCAAAACCCACAATCCACTCCCATTTACATTAACGACCAACGAGAACCCAACAAAACTCTACGGAGACCCCAAAACAAGTCAAAAACATTCCAAAAAGAACAGGATAACACCAAAAAAAACGAAAGAAAAACCGCAAAAAATATAGATCCAAACCAGAACCACACTAAACCTACCTGATGTTCTCCCAAACCCACAATTTACAATTTTCCACCATGATGACCACGGAAAACAAAACGAAACCCAAAGGGGACACCAAAACACGTCAAAAGCACCCCAAAATAGAACGGGATGACCCCCAAAACTGGAAGAAAATAACCCCAAAATCATAGATCCACCCCAAAACCACCCTAAACCTACTTGATCTTCTCCAAAACCCACAATCCACTCCCATTTACCTTAACGACAAACGAGAACCCAACGAAACCCAACGGAGACCCCAAAACACGTCAAAAACACCCCAAATAACAACTGGTTCAACCCCAAAAACGAAAGAAAACCCAAAAACCACTGATCCAAACCAAAACCACCCTAAACCTACCTGATGTTCTCCAAAACCCACGATTTACAATTTTCCACCATGATGACCACGGAAAACACAACGAAACCCAACGGAGACCACAAAACACGTCAAAAACACCCCAAAAAAGAACAGGATCAAACCCTAAAATGAAAGAAAACCAAAAAAACAATAGACCCACACCAAAACAACTCTAAACCTACCTGACGTTCTCCAAAACCCACAATTTACTCTTTTCCAAAACGATAACCATGGAAAACCCAAGGAAACCCAACGGAGACCCCAAAACACATCAAAAACACCCCAAAAAAGAACGGGATGACCACCAAAACTGGAAGAAAATAACCCCAAAATCATAGATCCTCCCCAAAACCACCCTAAACCTACTTGATGTTCTCCAAATCACAAAGTCCACTCCCAACCATCAGAAAACCCTTTAGGAACTCAACGATACACAACGGACAACCCAAAACACGTCAAAAACAACCCAAAACTGAACTGGATCAGAAGAAAAAAAAAAAAAAAAAAAAAAAAACTATTAATTTCCTCCCAAAACCACCCTAAACTCACCTGATCTTCTCCAAAACACACAATCCACTCCCATTTACATTAACGAGCAACAAGAACACAACAAAACCCAACAGAGACCCCAAAACAATCAAAAACACCCCAAACAAGAACGGGATATCCCCCAAAAAAGAAAGAAAACCACAAAAACAATAGATCCACCAAAAAACCACCTCTAAACTTACCTGATGTTCTCCAAAACCCACAATTTACTCTTTTTCACCATGATGCCATTGGAAAACCAAACGAAACCCAACGGAGAAACAAAAACACGTCAAAAACACCCCAAAAAAGAACTGGATCAGAAGTAAAAAAAAACACAAAACTATGATTTTTTTCTACAAAACCACCCTAAACCTACCTGATCTTCTCCAAAACCCACAATTTACTCTTTTCCACAACGATGACCATGGAAAACCCAAGGAAACCCAACGGAGACCAAAAAACACGCCAAAAGCACCCCAAAAAAGAACGGCATGACCCCCAAAACTGGAAGAAAATAACTCCAAAATCATAGATCCACCCCAAAATCACCCTAAACCTACCTGATCTTCTCCAAAACCCACAATTTACTCTTTTCCACAACGATGACCATGGAAAACCCAAGGAAACCCAACGGAGACCCCAAAACACGTCAAAAACACCCTTAAAAAAAACTGGATCAGAAGTAAAAAAACACAAAACTATGAATTTCTCTACAAAACCACCCTAAACCTACCTGATCTTCTCCAAAACCCACAATCCACTCCCATTTACATTAACGACCAACGAGAACCCAACAAAACTCTACGGAGACCCCAAAACAAGTCAAAAACACCTCAAACAAGAACGGGATAACCCCCAAAAAAAGAAAGAAAACACCAAAAACCGTAGATCGACCCCAAAACCACCCTAAACCTACCTGACGTTCTCCAAAACCGACAATTTACTCTTTTTCAACATGATGACAATGGAAAACCAAACGAAACCCAAAGGAGAAACCAAAACACGTCAAAAACACCCCAAAAAAGATCTGGATCAGAAGTAAAAAAACCACAAAACTATGAATTTCTCTACAAAACCACCCTAAACCTACCTGATCTTCTCCAAAACCCACAATTTACTCTTTTCCACAACGATCACCATGGAAAACCCAAGGAAACCCAACGGAGACCCCTAAACATGTCAAAAGCACCCCAAAAAAGAACGGGATGACCCCCAAAACTGGAAGAAAATAACCCCAAAATCATAGATGCACCCCAAAACCACCCTAAACCTACCTGATCTTCTCCAAAACCCACAATTTACCATTTTCCACCATGATGACCACGGAAAACACAACGAAACCCAACGGAGACCCCAAAACACGTCAAAAACACACCAAAAAAGAACACGATCACCCCCTAAAACGAAAGAAAACTCTAAAAGCCATAGATCCACCCCAAAACCCCCACTAAACCTACCTGATGTTCTCCAAAACCCACAATTTACTCTTTTTCACCATGAGGACCATGGAAAACCAAACGAAACCCAACGGAGAAACCAAAACACGTCAAAAACACACCAAAAAAGAACTGGATCAGAAGTAAAAAAACCACAAAACTATGAATTTCTCTACAAAACCACCCTAAACCTACCTGATGTTCTCCAAAACCCACAATCCACTCCCATTTACCTTAACGACCAATGAGAACCCAACAAAACCCAACGGAGACCCCAAAACAAGTCAAAAACACTCCAAAAAAGAATGGGATAACACCAAAAAAACGATAGAAAAACCGCAAAAACCATAGATCCAAAACAGAACCACACTAAACCTACCTGATGTTCTCCAAAACCCACAATTTACAATTTTCCACCATGTTGACCACGGAAAACACAACGAAACCCAACGGAGACAGCAAAACACGTCAAAAACACCCCAAAAAAGAACGGGATGACCCCAAAACTGGAAGAAAATAACCCCAAAATCATAGATCCACCACAAAACCACCCTAAACTTACTTGATGTTCTCCAAATCCCAAAGTCCACTCCCAACCACCAGAAAACCCATTAGGAACTCAAAGAAACGCAATGGAAACCCCAAATCACGTCAAAAACACCCCAAAAAAGAACTGGATCAGAAGAAAAAAAAAAAAAAAAAAAAAAAAAAAAAAAAAAACTACGAATTTCCACCCAAAACCACCCTGAATTCACCTGATCTTCTCCAAAACCCACAATCCACTCCCATTTACCTTAACGACAAACTAGAACCCAACGAAACCCAACGGAAACCCCAAAACAAGTCAAAAACACCACAAAAAAGAAATGGATCAGAAGTAAAAAAAACACAAAACTATGAATTTTTCTACAAAACCACCCTAAACCTACCTGATCTTCTCCAAAACCCACAATCCACTCCCATTTACATTAACGACCAACGAGAACCCAACAAAACTCTACGGAGACCCCAAAACAAGTCAAAAACACCTCAAACAAGAACGGGATAACCCCCCAAAAAAGAAAGAAAACCCCAAAAACCGTAGATCGACCCCAAAACCACCCTAAACCTACCTGACGTTCTCCAAAACCGACAATTTACTCTTTTTCACCATGATGACAATGGAAAACCAAACGAAACCCAAAGGAGAAACCAAAACACGTCAAAAACACCCCAAAAGCGAATGAGATGACCCCCAAAACTGGAAGAAAATAACCCCAAAATCATAGATCCACACCAAAACCAGCCTAAACCTACCTGATGTTCTCCAAAACCCACAATTTACTCTTTTTTACAATGATGAAAATGGAAAACACAACGAAACCCAACGGAGACCCCAAAACATGTCAAAAACACCACAAAAAAGAACAGGATCACCCCCTAAAACGAAAGAAAACTCTAAAAGCCATAGATCCACCCCAACCCCACCCCTCCAAAACCTTCCTGATGTTCTCCAAAACCCACAATTTACTCTTTTTCACCATGAGGAACATGGAAAACCAAACGAAACCCAACGGAGAAACCAAAACACGTCAAAAGCACCCCAAAAAAGAACTGGATCAGAAGTAAGAAAACACAAAACTATGAATTTCTCTACTAAACCACCCTAAACCTACCTGATCTTCTCCAAAACCCACAATCCACTCCCATTTACCTTAACGACCAATGAGAACCCAACAAAACCCAACGGAGACCACAAAACACGTCAAAAACACTCCAAAAACGAACGGGATAACACCAAAAAAACGATAGAAAAACCGCAAAAACCATAGATCCAAACCAGAACCACACTAAACCCACCTGATTTTCTCCCAAACCCACAATTTACAATTTTCCACCATGATGACCACGGAAAACACAACGAAACCCAACGGAGACCACAAAACACGTCAAAAGCACCCCAAAAAAGAACGGGATGACCCCCAAAACTGGAAGAAAATAACCCCAAAATCATAGATCCACCCCAAAACCACCCTAAACCTACTTGATGTTCTCCAAATCCCAAAGTCCACTCCCAACCACCAGAAAACCCATTAGGAACTTAAAGAAACGCAACGGAAACCCCAAAACACGTCAAAACCACTCCAAAAAAAACCTGGTTCATTCCCAAAAATGAAAGAAAACCCCAAAAACAATAGATCCAAACCAGAACCACACTAAACCTACCTGATGTTCTCCAAAACCCACAATTTACTCTATTTCACCATGATGACCATGGAAAACCAAACGAAACCCAACGGAGAAACAAAAACACGTCAAAAACACCCCAAAAAAGAACTGGATCAGAAGTAAAAAAAACACAAAACTATGATTTTTTTTTCTACAAAACCACCCTAAACATACCTGATCTTCTCCAAAACCCACAATTTAATCTTTTCCACAATGATGACCATGGAAAACCCAAGGAAACCCAACGGAGACCCAAAAACACGTCAAAAGCACCCCAAAAAAGAACGGGATGACCTCCAAAACTGGAAGAAAATAACTCCAAAATCATAGATACACCCCAAAACCACCCTAAACCTACTTGATCTTCTCCAAAACCCACAATTTACACTTTTCCACAACGACGACCATGGAAAACCCAAGGAAACCCAACGGAGACCCCAAAACACGTCAAAAGCACCCCAAAAAAGAACGGGATGACCCCCAAAACTGGAAGAAAATAACCCCAAAATCATAGATGCACCCCAAAACCACCCTAAACCACCTGATCTTCTCCAAAACCCACAGTTTACGATTTTCCACCATGATGACCACGGAAAACACAACGAAACCCAACGGAGAAACCAAAAAACGTCATAAACATCCCAAAAAAGAACTGGATCAGAAGTAAAAAAAACACAAAACTATGAATTTCTCTACAAAACCACCCTAAACCTACCTGATCTTCTCCAAAACCCACAATCCACTCCCATTTACATTAACGACCAACGAGAACCCAACAAAACTCTACGGAGACCCCAAAACAAGTCAAAAACATTCCAAAAAGAACAGGATAACACCAAAAAAAACGAAAGAAAAACCGCAAAAAATATAGATCCAAACCAGAACCACACTAAACCTACCTGATGTTCTCCCAAACCCACAATTTACAATTTTCCACCATGATGACCACGGAAAACAAAACGAAACCCAAAGGGGACACCAAAACACGTCAAAAGCACCCCAAAATAGAACGGGATGACCCCCAAAACTGGAAGAAAATAACCCCAAAATCATAGATCCACCCCAAAACCACCCTAAACCTACTTGATCTTCTCCAAAACCCACAATCCACTCCCATTTACCTTAACGACAAACGAGAACCCAACGAAACCCAACGGAGACCCCAAAACACGTCAAAAACACCCCAAATAACAACTGGTTCAACCCCAAAAACGAAAGAAAACCCAAAAACCACTGATCCAAACCAAAACCACCCTAAACCTACCTGATGTTCTCCAAAACCCACGATTTACAATTTTCCACCATGATGACCACGGAAAACACAACGAAACCCAACGGAGACCACAAAACACGTCAAAAACACCCCAAAAAAGAACAGGATCAAACCCTAAAATGAAAGAAAACCAAAAAAACAATAGACCCACACCAAAACAACTCTAAACCTACCTGACGTTCTCCAAAACCCACAATTTACTCTTTTCCAAAACGATAACCATGGAAAACCCAAGGAAACCCAACGGAGACCCCAAAACACATCAAAAACACCCCAAAAAAGAACGGGATGACCACCAAAACTGGAAGAAAATAACCCCAAAATCATAGATCCTCCCCAAAACCACCCTAAACCTACTTGATGTTCTCCAAATCACAAAGTCCACTCCCAACCATCAGAAAACCCTTTAGGAACTCAACGAAACACAACGGACAACCCAAAACACGTCAAAAACAACCCAAAACTGAACTGGATCAGAAGAAAAAAAAAAAAAAAAAAAAAAAAAACTATTAATTTCCTCCCAAAACCACCCTAAACTCACCTGATCTTCTCCAAAACACACAATCCACTCCCATTTACATTAACGAGCAACAAGAACACAACAAACCCAACAGAGACGCCAAAACAATCAAAAACACCCCAAACAAGAACGGGATATCCCCAAAAAAAGAAAGAAAACCACAAAAACAATAGATCCACCAAAAAACCACCTCTAAACTTACCTGATGTTCTCCAAAACCCACAATTTACTCTTTTTCACCATGATGCCATTGGAAAACCAAACGAAACCCAACGGAGACCCCAAAACACGTCAAAAACACCCTTAAAAAAAACTGGATCAGAAGTAAAAAAACACAAAACTATGAATTTCTCTACAAAACCACCCTAAACCTACCTGATCTTCTCCAAAACCCACAATCCACTCCCATTTACATTAACGACCAACGAGACCCCAACAAAACTCTACGGAGACCCCAAAACAAGTCAAAAACACCTCAAACAAGAACGGGATAACCCCCAAAAAAAGAAAGAAAACACCAAAAACCGTAGATCGACCCCAAAACCACCCTAAACCTACCTGACGTTCTCCAAAACCGACAATTTACTCTTTTTCAACATGATGACAATGGAAAACCAAACGAAACCCAAAGGAGAAACCAAAACACGTCAAAAACACCCCAAAAAAGATCTGGATCAGAAGTAAAAAAACCACAAAACTATGAATTTCTCTACAAAACCACCCTAAACCTACCTGATCTTCTCCAAACCCCACAATTTACTCTTTTCCACAACGATGACCATGGAAAACCCAAGGAAACCCAACGGAGACCCCAAAACACGTCAAAAGCACCCCAAAAAAGAACGGGATGACCTCCAAAACTGGAAGAAAATAACCCCAAAATCATAGATCCACCCCAAAACAACCCTAAACCTACCTGATCTTCTCCAAAACCCACAATTTACCATTATCCACCATGATGACCACGGAAAACACAACGAAACCCAACGGAGACCACAAAACACGTCAAAAACACCACAAAAAAGAACAGGATCACCCCCTAAAACGAAAGAAAACTCTAAAAGCCATAGATCCACCCCAACCCCCCCTCCCCCAAACCTACCTGATGTTCTCAAAAACCCACAGTTTACAATTTTTCACCGTGATGACCATGGAAAACCAAAAGAAAACCAACAGAGAAACCAAAACACTTCAAAAACACCCCAAAAAATAACTGGATCAGAAGTAAGAAAACACAAAACTATTAATTTCTCTACAAAACCACCCTAAACCTACCTGATCTTCTCCAAAACCCACAATTTACTCTTTTCCACAACGATGACCATGGAAAACCCAAGGAAACCCAACAGAGACCCTAAAAAACGTCAAAAGCACCCCAAAAAAGAACAGGATCACCCCCTAAAACGAAAGAAAACTCTAAAAGCCATAGATCCACCCCAAAACCCCCACTAAACCTACCTGATGTTCTCCAAAACCCACAATTTACTCTTTTTCACCGTGATGACCATGGAAAACCAAACGAAACCCAATGGAGACCCCAAAACACGTCAAAAACACCCTTAAAAAAAACTGGATCAGAAGTAAAAAAACACAAAACTATGAATTTCTCTACAAAACCACCCTGAACCTACCTGATCTTCTCCAAAACCCAAAATCCACTCCCATTTATCTTAACGACCAATGACAACACAAAAAAACCCAACGGAGACCCCAAAACAAGTCAAAAACACTCCAAAAAAGAACGGGATAACATCAAAAAAAAACAATAGAAAAACCGCAAAAACCATAGATCCAAAACAGAACCACACTAAACCTACCTGATGTTCTCCAAAACCCACAATTTACAATTTTCCACCATGATGATCACGGAAAAAACAATGAAACCCAACGGAGACAACAAAACACGTCAAAAGCACTCCAAAAAAGAACGGGATGACGCCAAAACTAGAAGAAAATAACCCCAAAATCATAGATCCACCCCAAAATCACCCTAAACTTACTTGATGTTCTCCAAATCCCAAAGTCCACTCCCAACCACCAGAAAACCCATTAGGAACTCAAAGAAACGCAACGGAAACTCCAAATCACGTCAAAAACACCCCAAAAAAGAACTGGATCAGAAGAAAAAAAAAAAAAAAAAAAAAAAACCTATGAATTTCCTCCCAAAAACACCCTGAATTCACCTGATCTTCTCCAAAACCCTCAATCCACTCCCATTTACCTTAACGACAAACGAGAACCCAACGAAACCCAACGGAGACCCCAAAACACGTCAAAAACAATCCAAAAAAACAACTGGTTCAACCCCAAGAACGAAAGAAAACCCCAAAAACCATAGATCCAAACCAGAACCACACTAAACCTACCTGATCTTCTCCAAAACCCACGATTTACAATTTTCCACCATGATGACCACGGAAAACACAACGAAACCCAACGGAGACCACAAAACACGTCATAAATACCCCAAAAAAGAACTGGATCAGAAGTAAAAAAACACAAAACTATGAATTTCTCTACAAAACCACCCTAAACCTACCTGATCTTCTCCAAAACCCACAATCCACTCCCATTTACCTTAACGACCAACGAGAACCCAACAAAACTCTACGGAGACCCCAAATCAAGTCAAAAACACCCCAAACAAGAACGGGATAACCCCTAAAAAAAGAAAGAAAAACCCAAAAACCGAAGATCCAGCCCAAAACCACCCTAAAACTACCTGACGCTTCCAAAACCCAAAATTTACTCTTTTCCACAACGATAACCATGGAAAACCAAACGAAACCCAACGGAGACCACAAAACACGTCATAAATACCCCAAAAAAGAACTGGATCAGAAGTAAAAAAACACAAAACTATGAATTTCTCTACTAAACCACCCTAAACCTACCTGATCTTCTCCAAAACCCACAATCCACTCCCATTTACATTAACGACCAACGAGAACCCAACAAAACTCTACGGAGACCCCAAATCAAGTCAAAAACACCCCAAACAAGAACGGGATAACCCCTAAAAAAAGAAAGAAAAACCCAAAAACCGAAGATCCAGCCCAAAACCACCCTAAAACTACCTGACGCTTCCAAAACCCAAAATTTACTCTTTTCCACAACGATAACCATGGAAAACCAAACGAAACCCAACGGAGACCACAAAACACGTCAAAAACACCCCAAAAAAGAACGGGATGACCCCCAAAACTGGAAGAAAATAACCCCAAAATCATAGATCCACACCAGAACCACCCTAAACCTACTTGATGTTCTCCAAATCCCAAAGTCCACTCCCAACCAGCAGAAAACCCATTAGGAACTCAACGAAACGCAACAGACACCCCAAAACACGTCAAAAACACCCCAAAAAAGATCTGGATCAGAAGAAAAAAAAAAAAAAAAAACCCTATGAATTTCCTCCCAAAACCACCCTAAACTCACCTGATCTTCTCCAAAACCCACAATCAACTCCCATTTACATTAACGAGCAACAAGAACACAACAAAACCCAAGTGAGACCACAAAACAATCAAAAACATCCCAATCAAGAATGGGATATCCCCAAAAAAGAAAGAAAACCACAAAAACAATAGATCCACCCCAAAAACACCCTAAACCTACCTGATGTTCTCCAAAACCCACAATTTACTCTTTTCCACAACGATGACCATGGAAAACCAAACGAAACCCAACGAAGACCCCAAAACACGTCAAAAGCACCCCAAAAAAGAACTGGATCAGAAATAAAAAGCACAAAACTATGAATTTCTCTACAAAACCACCCTAAACCTACCTGATGTTCTCCAAAACACACAATCCACTCCCATTTACCTTAACGACAAACGAGAACCCAACGAAACCCAACGGAGACCCCAAAACAAGTCAAAAACACCCAAAAAAAACAACTGGTTCAACCCCAAAAACGAAAGAAAACCCCAAAAACCATAGATCCAAACCAGAACCACACTAAACCTGCCTGATCTTCTCCAAAACCCACAATTTACTCTTTTCCACAACGATGACCATGGAAAACCCAAGGAAACCCAACGGAGACCCCAAAACACGTCAAAAGCACCCCAAAAAAGAACGGGATGACCTCCAAAACTGGAAGAAAATAACCCCAAAATCATAGATCCACCCCAAAACAACCCTAAACCTACCTGATCTTCTCCAAAACCCACAATTTACCATTATCCACCATGATGACCACGGAAAACACAACGAAACCCAACGGAGACCACAAAACACGTCAAAAACACCACAAAAAAGAACAGGATCACCCCCTAAAACGAAAGAAAACTCTAAAAGCCATAGATCCACCCCAACCCCCCCTCCCCCAAACCTACCTGATGTTCTCAAAAACCCACAGTTTACAATTTTTCACCGTGATGACCATGGAAAACCAAAAGAAAACCAACAGAGAAACCAAAACACTTCAAAAACACCCCAAAAAATAACTGGATCAGAAGTAAGAAAACACAAAACTATTAATTTCTCTACAAAACCACCCTAAACCTACCTGATCTTCTCCAAAACCCACAATTTACTCTTTTCCACAACGATGACCATGGAAAACCCAAGGAAACCCAACAGAGACCCTAAAAAACGTCAAAAGCACCCCAAAAAAGAACAGGATCACCCCCTAAAACGAAAGAAAACTCTAAAAGCCATAGATCCACCCCAAAACCCCCACTAAACCTACCTGATGTTCTCCAAAACCCACAATTTACTCTTTTTCACCGTGATGACCATGGAAAACCAAACGAAACCCAATGGAGACCCCAAAACACGTCAAAAACACCCTTAAAAAAAACTGGATCAGAAGTAAAAAAACACAAAACTATGAATTTCTCTACAAAACCACCCTGAACCTACCTGATCTTCTCCAAAACCCAAAATCCACTCCCATTTATCTTAACGACCAATGACAACACAAAAAAACCCAACGGAGACCCCAAAACAAGTCAAAAACACTCCAAAAAAGAACGGGATAACATCAAAAAAAAACAATAGAAAAACCGCAAAAACCATAGATCCAAAACAGAACCACACTAAACCTACCTGATGTTCTCCAAAACCCACAATTTACAATTTTCCACCATGATGATCACGGAAAAAACAATGAAACCCAACGGAGACAACAAAACACGTCAAAAGCACTCCAAAAAAGAACGGGATGACGCCAAAACTAGAAGAAAATAACCCCAAAATCATAGATCCACCCCAAAATCACCCTAAACTTACTTGATGTTCTCCAAATCCCAAAGTCCACTCCCAACCACCAGAAAACCCATTAGGAACTCAAAGAAACGCAACGGAAACTCCAAATCACGTCAAAAACACCCCAAAAAAGAACTGGATCAGAAGAAAAAAAAAAAAAAAAAAAAAAAACCTATGAATTTCCTCCCAAAAACACCCTGAATTCACCTGATCTTCTCCAAAACCCTCAATCCACTCCCATTTACCTTAACGACAAACGAGAACCCAACGAAACCCAACGGAGACCCCAAAACACGTCAAAAACAATCCAAAAAAACAACTGGTTCAACCCCAAGAACGAAAGAAAACCCCAAAAACCATAGATCCAAACCAGAACCACACTAAACCTACCTGATCTTCTCCAAAACCCACGATTTACAATTTTCCACCATGATGACCACGGAAAACACAACGAAACCCAACGGAGACCACAAAACACGTCATAAATACCCCAAAAAAGAACTGGATCAGAAGTAAAAAAACACAAAACTATGAATTTCTCTACAAAACCACCCTAAACCTACCTGATCTTCTCCAAAACCCACAATCCACTCCCATTTACCTTAACGACCAACGAGAACCCAACAAAACTCTACGGAGACCCCAAATCAAGTCAAAAACACCCCAAACAAGAACGGGATAACCCCTAAAAAAAGAAAGAAAAACCCAAAAACCGAAGATCCAGCCCAAAACCACCCTAAAACTACCTGACGCTTCCAAAACCCAAAATTTACTCTTTTCCACAACGATAACCATGGAAAACCAAACGAAACCCAACGGAGACCACAAAACACGTCATAAATACCCCAAAAAAGAACTGGATCAGAAGTAAAAAAACACAAAACTATGAATTTCTCTACTAAACCACCCTAAACCTACCTGATCTTCTCCAAAACCCACAATCCACTCCCATTTACATTAACGACCAACGAGAACCCAACAAAACTCTACGGAGACCCCAAATCAAGTCAAAAACACCCCAAACAAGAACGGGATAACCCCTAAAAAAAGAAAGAAAAACCCAAAAACCGAAGATCCAGCCCAAAACCACCCTAAAACTACCTGACGCTTCCAAAACCCAAAATTTACTCTTTTCCACAACGATAACCATGGAAAACCAAACGAAACCCAACGGAGACCACAAAACACGTCAAAAACACCCCAAAAAAGAACGGGATGACCCCCAAAACTGGAAGAAAATAACCCCAAAATCATAGATCCACACCAGAACCACCCTAAACCTACTTGATGTTCTCCAAATCCCAAAGTCCACTCCCAACCAGCAGAAAACCCATTAGGAACTCAACGAAACGCAACAGACACCCCAAAACACGTCAAAAACACCCCAAAAAAGATCTGGATCAGAAGAAAAAAAAAAAAAAAAAACCCTATGAATTTCCTCCCAAAACCACCCTAAACTCACCTGATCTTCTCCAAAACCCACAATCAACTCCCATTTACATTAACGAGCAACAAGAACACAACAAAACCCAAGTGAGACCACAAAACAATCAAAAACATCCCAATCAAGAATGGGATATCCCCAAAAAAGAAAGAAAACCACAAAAACAATAGATCCACCCCAAAAACACCCTAAACCTACCTGATGTTCTCCAAAACCCACAATTTACTCTTTTCCACAACGATGACCATGGAAAACCAAACGAAACCCAACGAAGACCCCAAAACACGTCAAAAGCACCCCAAAAAAGAACTGGATCAGAAATAAAAAGCACAAAACTATGAATTTCTCTACAAAACCACCCTAAACCTACCTGATGTTCTCCAAAACACACAATCCACTCCCATTTACCTTAACGACAAACGAGAACCCAACGAAACCCAACGGAGACCCCAAAACAAGTCAAAAACACCCAAAAAAAACAACTGGTTCAACCCCAAAAACGAAAGAAAACCCCAAAAACCATAGATCCAAACCAGAACCACACTAAACCTGCCTGATCTTCTCCAAAACCCACAATTTACTCTTTTCCACAACGATGACCATGGAAAACCCAAGGAAACCCAACGGAGACCCCAAAACACGTCAAAAGCACCCCAAAAAAGAACGGGATGACCTCCAAAACTGGAAGAAAATAACCCCAAAATCATAGATCCACCCCAAAACAACCCTAAACCTACCTGATCTTCTCCAAAACCCACAATTTACCATTATCCACCATGATGACCACGGAAAACACAACGAAACCCAACGGAGACCACAAAACACGTCAAAAACACCACAAAAAAGAACAGGATCACCCCCTAAAACGAAAGAAAACTCTAAAAGCCATAGATCCACCCCAACCCCCCCTCCCCCAAACCTACCTGATGTTCTCAAAAACCCACAGTTTACAATTTTTCACCGTGATGACCATGGAAAACCAAAAGAAAACCAACAGAGAAACCAAAACACTTCAAAAACACCCCAAAAAATAACTGGATCAGAAGTAAGAAAACACAAAACTATTAATTTCTCTACAAAACCACCCTAAACCTACCTGATCTTCTCCAAAACCCACAATTTACTCTTTTCCACAACGATGACCATGGAAAACCCAAGGAAACCCAACAGAGACCCTAAAAAACGTCAAAAGCACCCCAAAAAAGAACAGGATCACCCCCTAAAACGAAAGAAAACTCTAAAAGCCATAGATCCACCCCAAAACCCCCACTAAACCTACCTGATGTTCTCCAAAACCCACAATTTACTCTTTTTCACCGTGATGACCATGGAAAACCAAACGAAACCCAATGGAGACCCCAAAACACGTCAAAAACACCCTTAAAAAAAACTGGATCAGAAGTAAAAAAACACAAAACTATGAATTTCTCTACAAAACCACCCTGAACCTACCTGATCTTCTCCAAAACCCAAAATCCACTCCCATTTATCTTAACGACCAATGACAACACAAAAAAACCCAACGGAGACCCCAAAACAAGTCAAAAACACTCCAAAAAAGAACGGGATAACATCAAAAAAAAACAATAGAAAAACCGCAAAAACCATAGATCCAAAACAGAACCACACTAAACCTACCTGATGTTCTCCAAAACCCACAATTTACAATTTTCCACCATGATGATCACGGAAAAAACAATGAAACCCAACGGAGACAACAAAACACGTCAAAAGCACTCCAAAAAAGAACGGGATGACGCCAAAACTAGAAGAAAATAACCCCAAAATCATAGATCCACCCCAAAATCACCCTAAACTTACTTGATGTTCTCCAAATCCCAAAGTCCACTCCCAACCACCAGAAAACCCATTAGGAACTCAAAGAAACGCAACGGAAACTCCAAATCACGTCAAAAACACCCCAAAAAAGAACTGGATCAGAAGAAAAAAAAAAAAAAAAAAAAAAACCTATGAATTTCCTCCCAAAAACACCCTGAATTCACCTGATCTTCTCCAAAACCCTCAATCCACTCCCATTTACCTTAACGACAAACGAGAACCCAACGAAACCCAACGGAGACCCCAAAACACGTCAAAAACAATCCAAAAAAACAACTGGTTCAACCCCAAGAACGAAAGAAAACCCCAAAAACCATAGATCCAAACCAGAACCACACTAAACCTACCTGATCTTCTCCAAAACCCACGATTTACAATTTTCCACCATGATGACCACGGAAAACACAACGAAACCCAACGGAGACCACAAAACACGTCATAAATACCCCAAAAAAGAACTGGATCAGAAGTAAAAAAACACAAAACTATGAATTTCTCTACAAAACCACCCTAAACCTACCTGATCTTCTCCAAAACCCACAATCCACTCCCATTTACCTTAACGACCAACGAGAACCCAACAAAACTCTACGGAGACCCCAAATCAAGTCAAAAACACCCCAAACAAGAACGGGATAACCCCTAAAAAAAGAAAGAAAAACCCAAAAACCGAAGATCCAGCCCAAAACCACCCTAAAACTACCTGACGCTTCCAAAACCCAAAATTTACTCTTTTCCACAACGATAACCATGGAAAACCAAACGAAACCCAACGGAGACCACAAAACACGTCATAAATACCCCAAAAAAGAACTGGATCAGAAGTAAAAAAACACAAAACTATGAATTTCTCTACTAAACCACCCTAAACCTACCTGATCTTCTCCAAAACCCACAATCCACTCCCATTTACATTAACGACCAACGAGAACCCAACAAAACTCTACGGAGACCCCAAATCAAGTCAAAAACACCCCAAACAAGAACGGGATAACCCCTAAAAAAAGAAAGAAAAACCCAAAAACCGAAGATCCAGCCCAAAACCACCCTAAAACTACCTGACGCTTCCAAAACCCAAAATTTACTCTTTTCCACAACGATAACCATGGAAAACCAAACGAAACCCAACGGAGACCACAAAACACGTCAAAAACACCCCAAAAAAGAACGGGATGACCCCCAAAACTGGAAGAAAATAACCCCAAAATCATAGATCCACACCAGAACCACCCTAAACCTACTTGATGTTCTCCAAATCCCAAAGTCCACTCCCAACCAGCAGAAAACCCATTAGGAACTCAACGAAACGCAACAGACACCCCAAAACACGTCAAAAACACCCCAAAAAAGATCTGGATCAGAAGAAAAAAAAAAAAAAAAAACCCTATGAATTTCCTCCCAAAACCACCCTAAACTCACCTGATCTTCTCCAAAACCCACAATCAACTCCCATTTACATTAACGAGCAACAAGAACACAACAAAACCCAAGTGAGACCACAAAACAATCAAAAACATCCCAATCAAGAATGGGATATCCCCAAAAAAGAAAGAAAACCACAAAAACAATAGATCCACCCCAAAAACACCCTAAACCTACCTGATGTTCTCCAAAACCCACAATTTACTCTTTTCCACAACGATGACCATGGAAAACCAAACGAAACCCAACGAAGACCCCAAAACACGTCAAAAGCACCCCAAAAAAGAACTGGATCAGAAATAAAAAGCACAAAACTATGAATTTCTCTACAAAACCACCCTAAACCTACCTGATGTTCTCCAAAACACACAATCCACTCCCATTTACCTTAACGACAAACGAGAACCCAACGAAACCCAACGGAGACCCCAAAACAAGTCAAAAACACCCAAAAAAAACAACTGGTTCAACACCAAAAACGAAAGAAAACCCCAAAAACCATAGATCCAAACCAGAACCACACTAAACCTGCCTGATCTTCTCCAAAACCCACAATTTACAATTTTCCACCATGATGACCACGGAAAACACAACGAAACCCAACGGAGACCACAAAACACGTCAAAAACACCACAAAAAAGAACAGGATCACCCCCTAAAAAGAAAGAAAACTCTAAAAGCCATAGATCCACCCCAACCCCCCCTCCCCCAAACCTACCTGATGTTCTCAAAAACCCACAGTTTACAATTTTTCACCGTGATGACCATGGAAAACCAAAAGAAACCCAACAGAGAAACCAAAACACTTCAAAAACACCCCAAAAAATAACTGGATCAGAAGTAAGAAAACACAAAACTATTAATTTCTCTACAAAACAACCCTAAACCTACCTGATCTTCTCCAAAACCCACAATTTACTCTTTTCCACAACGATGACCATGGAAAACCCAAGGAAACCCAACAGAGACCCTAAAAAACGTCAAAAGCACCCCAAAAAAGAACAGGATCACCCCCTAAAACGAAAGAAAACTCTAAAAGCCATAGATCCACCGAAAAACCCCCACTAAACCTACCTGATGTTCTCCAAAGCCCACAATTTACTCTTTTTCACCGTGATGACCATGGAAAACCAAACGAAACCCAATGGAGACCCCAAAACACGTCAAAAACACCCTTAAAAAAAACTGGATCAGAAGTAAAAAAACACAAAACTATGAATTTCTCTACAAAACCACTCTGAACCTACCTGATCTTCTCCAAAACCCAAAATCCACTCCCATTTATCTTAACGACCAATGACAACACAAAAAAACCCAACGGAGACCCCAAAACAAGTCAAAAACACTCCAAAAAAGAACGGGATAACATCAAAAAAAAACAATAGAAAAACCGCAAAAACCATAGATCCAAAACAGAACCACACTAAACCTACCTGATGTTCTCCAAAACCCACAATTTACAATTTTCCACCATGATGATCACGGAAAAAACAATGAAACCCAACGGAGACAACAAAACACGTCAAAAGCACTCCAAAAAAGAACGGGATGACGCCAAAACTAGAAGAAAATAACCCCAAAATCATAGATCCACCCCAAAATCACCCTAAACTTACTTGATGTTCTCCAAATCCCAAAGTCCACTCCCAACCACCAGAAAACCCATTAGGAACTCAAAGAAACGCAACGGAAACTCCAAATCACGTCAAAAACACCCCAAAAAAGAACTTGATCAGAAGAAAAAAAAAAAAAAAAAAAAAAAAAAAAAACTATGAATTTCCTCCCAAAAACACCCTGAATTCACCTGATCTTCTCCAAAACCCTCAATCCACTCCCATTTACCTTAACGACAAACGAGAACCCAACGAAACCCAACGGAGACCCCAAAACACGTCAAAAACAATCCAAAAAAACAACTGGTTCAACCCCAAGAACGAAAGAAAACCCCAAAAACCATAGATCCAAACCAGAACCACACTAAACCTACCTGATCTTCTCCAAAACCCAAAATTTACAATTTTCCACCATGATGACCACGGAAAACACAACGAAACCCAACGGAGACCACAAAACACGTCATAAATACCCCAAAAAAGAACTGGATCAGAAGTAAAAAAACACAAAACTATGAATTTCTCTACAAAACCACCCTAAACCTACCTGATCTTCTCCAAAACCCACAATCCACTCCCATTTACCTTAACGACCAACGAGAACCCAACAAAACTCTACGGAGACCCCAAATCAAGTCAAAAACACCCCAAACAAGAACGGGATAACCCCTAAAAAAAGAAAGAAAAACCCAAAAACCGAAGATCCAGCCCAAAACCACCCTAAAACTACCTGACGCTTCCAAAACCCAAAATTTACTCTTTTCCACAACGATAACCATGGAAAACCAAACGAAACCCAACGGAGACCACAAAACACGTCATAAATACCCCAAAAAAGAACTGGATCAGAAGTAAAAAAACACAAAACTATGAATTTCTCTACTAAACCACCCTAAACCTACCTGATCTTCTCCAAAACCCACAATCCACTCCCATTTACATTAACGACCAACGAGAACCCAACAAAACTCTACGGAGACCCCAAATCAAGTCAAAAACACCCCAAACAAGAACGGGATAACCCCTAAAAAAAGAAAGAAAAACCCAAAAACCGAAGATCCAGCCCAAAACCACCCTAAAACTACCTGACGCTTCCAAAACCCAAAATTTACTCTTTTCCACAACGATAACCATGGAAAACCAAACGAAACCCAACGGAGACCACAAAACACGTCAAAAACACCCCAAAAAAGAACGGGATGACCCCCAAAACTGGAAGAAAATAACCCCAAAATCATAGATCCACACCAGAACCACCCTAAACCTACTTGATGTTCTCCAAATCCCAAAGTCCACTCCCAACCAGCAGAAAACCCATTAGGAACTCAACGAAACGCAACAGACACCCCAAAACACGTCAAAAACACCCCAAAAAAAAACTGGATCAGAAGAAAAAAAAAAAAAACAAAACCTATGAATTTCCTCCCAAAACCACCCTAAACTCACCTGATCTTCTCCAAAACCCACAATCAACTCCCATTTACATTAACGAGCAACAAGAACACAACAAAACCCAAGTGAGACCACAAAACAATCAAAAACATCCCAATCAAGAATGGGATATCCCCAAAAAAGAAAGAAAACCACAAAAACAATAGATCCACCCCAAAACCACCCTAAACCTACCTGATGTTCTCCAAAACCCACAATTTACTCTTTTCCACAACGATGACCATGGAAAACCAAACGAAACCCAACGAAGACCCCAAAACACGTCAAAAGCACCCCAAAAAAGAACGGGATCACCCCCAAAACTGGAAGAAGATAACCCCAAAATGATAGATACACCCCAAAACCACCCTAAACCTACCTGATGTTCTCCAAAACCCACAATTTACTCTTTTTCACCATGAGGACCATGGAAAACCAAATGAAACCCAAAGGAGAAACCAAAACACGTCAAAAACACCCCAAAAAAGAACTGGATCAGAAATAAAAAGCACAAAACTATGAATTTCTCTACAAAACCACCCTAAACCTACCTGATGTTCTCCAAAACACACAATCCACTCCCATTTACCTTAACGACAAACGAGAACCCAACGAAACCCAACGGAGACCCCAAAACAAGTCAAAAACACCCCAAAAAAACAACTGGTTCAACCCCAAAAACGAAAGAAAACCCCAAAAACCATAGATCCAAACCAGAACCACACTAAACCTGCCTGATCTTCTCCAAAACCCACAATTTACAATTTTCCACCATGATGACCACGGAAAACACAACGAAACCCAACGGAGACGCCAAAACACGTCAAAAACACCACAAAAAAGAACTGGATCAGAAGTAAAAAAACACAAAACTATGAATTTTTCTACAAAACCACCCTAAACCTACCTGATCTTCTCCAAAACCCACAATTTACACGTTTCCACCATGATGACCATGGAAAACCAAACAAAACCCAACGGAGACCACAAAACACGTCAAAAACACCCCAAAAAAGAACGGGATGACCCCCAAAACTGGAAGAAAATAACCCCAAAATCATAGATCCACCCCCAAACCACCCTAAACCTACCTGATGTTCTCCAAAACCCACAATTTACTCTTTTTCACCATGAGGACCATGGAAAACACAACGAAACCCAACGGAGAAACCAAAACACGTCAAAAACACCATAAAAAAAAAAGAACTGGATCAGAAGTAAGAAAACACAAAACTATGAATTTCTCTACTAAACCACCCTAAACCTACCTGATCTTCTCCAAAACCCACAATCCACACCCATTTACCTTAACGACCAATGAGAACTCAACAAAACCCAACGGAGACCCCAAAACAAGTCAAAAACACTCCAAAAAAGAACGGGATAACACCAAAAAAACGATAGAAAAAACGCAAAAACCATAGATCCAAAACAGAACCACACTAAACCTACCTGATCTTCTCCAAAACCCACAATTTACAATTTTCCACCATGATGACCACGGAAAACACAACGAAACCCAACGGAGACCCCAAAACACGTCAAAAACACACCAAAAATGAACGGGATGACCCCAAAACTGGAAGAAAATAACCCCAAAATCATAGATCCACCCCAAAACCACCCTAAACTTACTTGATGTTCTCCAATTCCCAAAGTCCACTCCCAACCACCAGAAAACCCATTAGGAACTCAAAGAAACGCAAGGAAACCCCAAACCACGTCAAAAACACCCCAAAAAAGAACTGGATCAGAAGAAAAAAAAAAAAAAAACCTACGAATTTCCACCCAAAACCACCCTGAATTCACCTGATCTTCTCCAAAACCCACAATCCACTCCCATTTACCTTAACGACAACGAAAACCCAACGAAACCCAACGGAGACCACAAAACACGTCAAAAACACCCCAAAAAACAACTGGTTCAACACCAAAAACGAAAGAAAACCCCAGAAACCATAGATCCAAACCAGAACCACACTAAACCTACCTGATGTTCTCCAAAACCCACAATTTACAATTTTCCACCATGATGACCACGGAAAACACAACGAAACCCTACGGAGACCCCAAAACACGTCAAAAACACACCAAAAAAGAACAGGATCAACCCCAAAAAAGAAAGAAAACACCAAAAGCCATAGATCCACACCAAAAGTCCCCCTAAACATACCTGATGTTCTCCAAAACCCACAATTTACTCTTTTTCACCATGAGGACCATGGAAAACACAAGGAAACCCAACGGAGACCCCAAAACACGTCATAATCACCCCAAAAAAAAAACTGGATCAGAAGTAAAAAACCCCAAAACTATGAATTTTTCTACAAAACCACCCTAAACCTACCTGATCTTCTCCAAAACCCACAATCCACTCCCATTTACATTAACGACCAACGAGAACCAACAAAACCCATCGGAGACACCAAAACAAGTCAAAAACACCCCAAACAAGAACGGGATAACCCCTAAAAAAAGAAAGAAAACCCCAAAAACAATAGATCCACACCAAAACCACCCTAAACCTACCTGACGTTCTCCAAAACCCAAAATTTACAATTTTCCACAACGATAACCATGGAAAACCCAAGGAAACCCAACGGAGACCCCAAAACACGTCAAAAACACCCCAAAAAAGAACGGGATAACCTCAAAAAAAAGAAAGAAAACCCCAAAAATCATAGATCCACACCAGAACCACCCTAAACCTACTTGATGTTCTCCAAATCCCAAAGTCCACTCCCAACCACCAGAAAACCCATTAGGAACTCAAAGAAACGCAACGGAAACCCCAAACCACGTCAAAAACACCCCAAAAAAAAAATGGATCAGAAGAAAAAAAAAAAAATAAAAAAAAAAAAAACTATGTATTTCCACCCAAAACCACCCTGAATTCACCTGATCTTCTCCAAAACCCACAATCCACTCCCATTTACCTTAACGAAAAACGAGAACCCAACGAAACCCAACGGAGACCCCAAAACACGTCAAAAACACCCCAAAAAACAACTGGTTCAACACCAAAAACGAAAGAAAACCCCAGAAACCATAGATCCAAACCAGAACCACACTAAACCTACCTGATGTTCTCCAAAACCCACAATTTACAATTTTCCGCCATGATGACCACGGAAAACACAACGAAACCCAACGGAGACCCCAAAACACGTCAAAAACACACCAAAAAAGAACACGATCAACCCCTAAAACGAAAGAAAACTCTAAAAGCCATAGATCCACCCCAACCCCCCCCCCCCCCTTAACCTACCTGATGTTCTCCAAAACCCACATTTTACCATTTTCCACCATGATGACCATGGAAAACACAATGAAACCCAACGGAGAAACCAAAACACGTCAAAAACACCTCAAAAAAGAACTGGATCAGATGTAAAAAAACACAAAACTATGAATTTCTCTACAAAACCACCCTAAACCTACCTGATCTTCTCCAAAACCCACAATCCACTCCCATTTACCTTAACGACCAATGAGAACCCAACAAAACCCAACGGAGACCCCAAAACAAGTCAAAAACACTCCAAAAAAGAACGGGATAACACCAAAAAAACGATAGAAAAACCGCAAAAACCATAGATCCAAACCAGGACCACACTAAACCTACCTGATGTTCTCCAAAACCCACAATTTACAATTTTCCACCATGATGACCATGGAAAACACAACGAAACCCAACGGAGACCCCAAAACACGTCAAGAACACCACAAAAAAGAACTGGATCAGAAGTAAAAAAACACAAAACTATGAATTTTTCTACAAAACCACCCTAAACCTACCTGATCTTCTCCAAAACACACAATCCACTCCCATTTACATTAACGACCAACGAGAACCAACAAAACCCAACGGAGACCCCAAAACAAGTCAAAAACACCCAAAACAAGAACGGGATATCCCCAAAAAAGAAAGAAAACCACAAAAACAATAGATCCACCCCAAAACCACCCTAAACCTACCTGATGTTCTCCAAAACACAAAATTTACTCTTTTTCACCATGATGACAATGGAAAACCAAATGAAACCCAACGGAGAAACCAAAACACGTCAAAAACACCCCAAAAAAGAACTGGATCAGAAGTAAAAAAACACAAAACAATGAATTTTTCTAAAAAACCACCCTAAACCTACCTGATCTTCTCCAAAACCCACAATTTACACGTTTCCACCATGATGACCATGGAAAACCAAACAAAACCCAACGGAGACCAAAAAACACGTCAAAAACACCCCAAAAAAGAACGGGATGACCCCCAAAACTGGAAGAAAATAACCCCAAAATCATAGATCCACCCCAAAACCACCCTAAACCTACCTGATGTTCTCCAAAACCCACAATTTACTCTTTTTCACCATGAGGACCATGGAAAACACAACGAAACCCAACGGAGAAACCAAAACACGTCAAAAACACCCCAAAAAAGAACTGGATCAGAAGTAAGAAAACACAAAACTATGAATTTCTCTACAAAACCACCCTAAACCTACCTGATCTTCTCCAAAACCCACAATCCACACCCATTTACCTTAACGACCAATGAGAACTCAACAAAACCCAACGGAGACCCCAAAACAAGTCAAAAACACTCCAAAAAAGAACGGGATAACACCAAAAAAAACGATAGAAAAAACGCAAAAACCATAGATCCAAAACAGAACCACACTAAACCTACCTGATCTTCTCCAAAACCCACAATTTACAATTTTCCACCATGATGACCACGGAAAACACAACGAAACCCAACGGAGACCCCAAAACACGTCAAAAACACACCAAAAATGAACGGGATGACCCCAAAACTGGAAGAAAATAACCCCAAAATCATAGATCCACCCCAAAACCACCCTAAACTTACTTGATGTTCTCCAAATCCCAAAGTCCACTCCCAACCACCAGAAAACCCATTAGGAACTCAAAGAAACGCAAGGAAACCCCAAACCACGTCAAAAACACCCCAAAAAAGAACTGGATCAGAAGAAAAAAAAAAAAAAAAAAAAAAAAAAAAAACCTATGTATTTCCACCCAAAACCACCCTGAATTCACCTGATCTTCTCCAAAACCCACAATCCACTCCCATTTACCTTAACGACAAACGAGAACCCAACGAAACCCAACGGAGACCACAAAACACATCAAAAACAACCCAAAAAACAACTGGTTCAACACCAAAAACGAAAGAAAACCCCAGAAACCATAGATCCAAACCAGAACCACACTAAACCTACCTGATCTTCTCCAAAACCCACAATTTACAATTTTCCGCCATGATGACCACGGAAAACACAACGAAACCCAACGGAGACCCCAAAACACGTCAAAAACACACCAAAAAAGAACACGATCAACCCCTAAAACGAAAGAAAACTCTAAAAGCCATAGATCCACGCCAAACCCCCCCCCCCCTTAACCTACCTGATGTTCTCCAAAACCCACATTTTACCATTTTCCACCATGATGACCATGGAAAACACAACGAAACCCAACGGAGAAACCAAAACACGTCAAAAACACCCCAAAAAAGAACTGGATCAGAAGTAAAAAAACACAAAACTATGAATTTCTCTACAAAACCACCCTAAACCTACCTGATCTTCTCCAAAACCCACAATCCACTCCCATTTACCTTAACGACCAATGAGAACCCAACAAAACCCAACGGAGACCCCAAAACAAGTCAAAAACACTCCAAAAAAGAACGGGATAACACCAAAAAAACGATAGAAAAACCGCAAAAACCATAGATCCAAACCAGGACCACACTAAACCTACCTGATGTTCTCCAAAACCCACAATTTACAATTTTCCACCATGATGACCATGGAAAACACAACGAAACCCAACGGAGACCCCAAAACACGTCAAAAACACCCCAAAAAAGAACAGGATCACCCCCAAAAAAGAAAGAAAACACCAAAAGCCATAGATCCACACCAAAAGTCCCCCTAAACATACCTGATGTTCTCCAAAACCCACAATTTACTCTTTTTCACCATGAGGAACATGGAAAACACAACGAAACCCAACGGAGACCCCAAAACACGTCATAATCACCCCAAAAAAAAAACTGGATCAGAAGTAAAAAACCCCAAAACTATGAATTTTTCTACAAAACCACCCTAAACCTACCTGATCTTCTCCAAAACCCACAATCCACTCCCATTTACATTAACGACAAATGAGAACCAACAAAACCCATCGGAGACACCAAAACAAGTCAAAAACACCCCAAACAAGAACGGGATAACCCCTAAAAAAAGAAAGAAAACCCCAAAAACAATAGATCCACACCAAAACCACCCTAAACCTACCTGACGTTCTCCAAAACCCAAAATTTACAATTTTCCACAACGATAACCATGGAAAACCCAAGGAAACCCAACGGACACCCCAAAACACATCAAAAACACCCCAAAAAAGAACGGGATAACCTCAAAAAAAAGAAAGAAAACCCCAAAAATCATAGATCCACACCAGAACCACCCTAAACCTACTTGATGTTCTCCAAATCCCAAAGTCCACTCCCAACCACCAGAAAACCCATTAGGAACTCAAAGAAACGCAACGGAAACCCCAAACCACGTCAAAAACACCCCAAAAAAAAACTGGATCAGAAGAAAAAAAAAAAATAAAAAAAAAACTATGTATTTCCACCCAAAACCACCCTGAGTTCACCTGATCTTCTCCAAAACCCACAATCCACTCCCATTTACCTTAAAAACAAACGAGAACCCAACGAAACCCAACGGAGACCCCAAAACACGTCAAAAACACCACAAAAAAGAACAGGATCACCCCCTAAAAAGAAAGAAAACTCTAAAAGCCATAGATCCACCCCAACCCCCCCTCCCCCAAACCTACCTGATGTTCTCAAAAACCCACAGTTTACAATTTTTCACCGTGATGACCATGGAAAACCAAAAGAAAACCAACAGAGAAACCAAAACACTTCAAAAACACCCCAAAAAATAACTGGATCAGAAGTAAGAAAACACAAAACTATTAATTTCTCTACAAAACCACCCTAAACCTACCTGATCTTCTCCAAAACCCACAATTTACTCTTTTCCACAACGATGACCATGGAAAACCCAAGGAAACCCAACAGAGACCCTAAAAAACGTCAAAAGCACCCCAAAAAAGAACAGGATCACCCCCTAAAACGAAAGAAAACTCTAAAAGCCATAGATCCACCGAAAAACCCCCACTAAACCTACCTGATGTTCTCCAAAACCCACAATTTACTCTTTTTCACCGTGATGACCATGGAAAACCAAACGAAACCCAATGGAGACCCCAAAACACGTCAAAAACACCCTTAAAAAAAACTGGATCAGAAGTAAAAAAACACAAAACTATGAATTTCTCTACAAAACCACCCTGAACCTACCTGATCTTCTCCAAAACCCAAAATCCACTCCCATTTATCTTAACGACCAATGACAACACAAAAAAACCCAACGGAGACCCCAAAACAAGTCAAAAACACTCCAAAAAAGAACGGGATAACATCAAAAAAAAACAATAGAAAAACCGCAAAAAACATAGATCCAAAACAGAACCACACTAAACCTACCTGATCTTCTCCAAAACCCACAATTTACAATTTTCCACCATGATGATCACGGAAAAAACAATGAAACCCAACGGAGACAACAAAACACGTCAAAAGCACTCCAAAAAAGAACGGGATGACGCCAAAACTAGAAGAAAATAACCCCAAAATCATAGATCCACCCCAAAATCACCCTAAACTTACTTGATGTTCTCCAAATCCCAAAGTCCACTCCCAACCACCAGAAAACCCATTAGGAACTCAAAGAAACGCAACGGAAACTCCAAATCACGTCAAAAACACCCCAAAAAAGAACTGGATCAGAAGAAAAAAAAAAAAAAAAAAACTATGAATTTCCTCCCAAAAACACCCTGAATTCACCTGATCTTCTCCAAAACCCTCAATCCACTCCCATTTACCTTAACGACAAACGAGAACCGAACGAAACCCAACGGAGACCCCAAAACACGTCAAAAACAATCCAAAAAAACAACTGGTTCAACCCCAAGAACGAAAGAAAACCCCAAAAACCATAGATCCAAACCAGAACCACACTAAACCTACCTGATCTTCTCCAAAACCCACAATTTACAATTTTCCACCATGATGACCACGGAAAACACAACGAAACCCAACGGAGACCACAAAACACGTCATAAATACCCCAAAAAAGAACTGGATCAGAAGTAAAAAAACACAAAACTATGAATTTCTCTACAAAACCACCCTAAACCTACCTGATCTTCTCCAAAACCCACAATCCACTCCCATTTACCTTAACGACCAACGAGAACACAACAAAACTCTACGGAGACCCCAAATCAAGTCAAAAACACCCCAAACAAGAACGGGATAACCCCTACAAAAAGAAAGAAAAACCCAAAAACCGAAGATCCAGCCCAAAACCACCCTAAAACTACCTGACGCTTCCAAAACCCAAAATTTACTCTTTTCCACAACGATAACCATGGAAAACCAAACGAAACCCAACGGAGACCACAAAACACGTCATAATCACCCCAAAAAAGAACTGGATCAGAAGTAAAAAAACACAAAACTATGAATTTCTCTACTAAACCACCCTAAACCTACCTGATCTTCTCCAAAACCCACAATCCACTCCCATTTACATTAACGACCAACGAGAACCCAACAAAACTCTACGGAGACCCCAAATCAAGTCAAAAACACCCCAAACAAGAACGGGATAACCCCTAAAAAAAGAAAGAAAAACCCAAAAACCGAAGATCCAGCCCAAAACCACCCTAAAACTACCTGACGCTTCCAAAACCCAAAATTTACTCTTTTCCACAACGATAACCATGGAAAACCAAACGAAACCCAACGGAGACCACAAAACACGTCAAAAACACCCCAAAAAAGAACGGGATGACCCCCAAAACTGGAAGAAAATAACCCCAAAATCATAGATCCACACCAGAACGACCCTAAACCTACTTGATGTTCTCCAAATCCCAAAGTCCACTCCCAACCAGCAGAAAACCCATTAGGAACTCAACGAAACGCAACAGACACCCCAAAACACGTCAAAAACACCCCAAAAAAGATCTGGATCAGAAGAAAAAAAAAAAAAAACAAAACCTATGAATTTCCTCCCAAAACCACCCTAAACTCACCTGATCTTCTCCAAAACCCACAATCAACTCCCATTTACATTAACGAGCAACAAGAACACAACAAAACCCAAGTGAGACCACAAAACAATCAAAAACATCCCAATCAAGAATGGGATATCCCCAAAAAAGAAAGAAAACCACAAAAACAATAGATCCACCCCAAAACCACCCTAAACCTACCTGATGTTCTCCAAAACCCACAATTTACTCTTTTCCACAACGATGACCATGAAAAACCAAACGAAACCCAACGAAGACCAAAAAACACGTCAAAAGCACCCCAAAAAAGAACGGGATCACCCCCAAAACTGGAAGAAGATAACCCCAAAATCATAGATCCACCCCAAAACCACCCTAAACCTACCTGATGTTCTCCAAAACCCACAATTTACTCTTTTTCACCATGAGGACCATGGAAAACCAAATGAAACCCAAAGGAGAAACCAAAACACGTCAAAAACACACCAAAAAAGAACTGGATCAGAAATAAAAAGCACAAAACTATGAATTTCTCTACAAAACCACCCTAAACCTACCTGATGTTCTCCAAAACACACAATCCACTCCCATTTACCTTAACGACAAACGAGAACCCAACGAAACCCAACGGAGACCCCAAAACACGTCAAAAACACCCAAAAAAAACAACTGGTTTAACCCCAAAAACGAAAGAAAACCCCAAAAACCATAGATCCAAACCAGAACCACACTAAACCTGCCTGATCTTCTCCAAAACCCACAATTTACAATTTTCCACCATGATGACCACGGAAAACACAACGAAACCCAACGGAGACCCCAAAACACGTCAAAAACACCACAAAAAAGAACTGGATCAGAAGTAAAAAAACACAAAACTATGAATTTTTCTACAAAACCACCCTAAACCTACCTGATCTTCTCCAAAACCCACAATTTACACGTTTCCACCATGATGACCATGGAAAACCAAACAAAACCCAACGGAGACCACAAAACACGTCAAAAACACCCCAAAAAAGAACGGGATGACCCCCAAAACTGGAAGAAAATAACCCCAAAATCATAGATCCACCCCAAAACCACCCTAAACCTACCTGATGTTCTCCAAAACCCACAATTTACTCTTTTTCACCATGAGGACCATGGAAAACACAACGAAACCCAACGGAGAAACCAAAACACGTCAAAAACACCATAAAAAAAAAAGAACTGGATCAGAAGTAAGAAAACACAAAACTATGAATTTCTCTACTAAACCACCCTAAACCTACCTGATCTTCTCCAAAACCCACAATCCACACCCATTTACCTTAACGACCAATGAGAACTCAACAAAACCCAACGGAGACCCCAAAACAAGTCAAAAACACTCCAAAAAAGAACGGGATAACACCAAAAAAACGATAGAAAAAACGCAAAAACCATAGATCCAAAACAGAACCACACTAAACCTACCTGATCTTCTCCAAAACCCACAATTTACAATTTTCCACCATGATGACCACGGAAAACACAACGAAACCCAACGGAGACCCCAAAACACGTCAAAAACACACCAAAAATGAACGGGATGACCCCAAAACTGGAAGAAAATAACCCCAAAATCATAGATCCACCCCAAAACCACCCTAAACTTACTTGATGTTCTCCAATTCCCAAAGTCCACTCCCAACCACCAGAAAACCCATTAGGAACTCAAAGAAACGCAAGGAAACCCCAAACCACGTCAAAAACACCCCAAAAAAGAACTGGATCAGAAGAAAAAAAAAAAAAAAACCTACGAATTTCCACCCAAAACCACCCTGAATTCACCTGATCTTCTCCAAAACCCACAATCCACTCCCATTTACCTTAACGACAACGAAAACCCAACGAAACCCAACGGAGACCACAAAACACGTCAAAAACACCCCAAAAAACAACTGGTTCAACACCAAAAACGAAAGAAAACCCCAGAAACCATAGATCCAAACCAGAACCACACTAAACCTACCTGATGTTCTCCAAAACCCACAATTTACAATTTTCCACCATGATGACCACGGAAAACACAACGAAACCCTACGGAGACCCCAAAACACGTCAAAAACACACCAAAAAAGAACAGGATCAACCCCAAAAAAGAAAGAAAACACCAAAAGCCATAGATCCACACCAAAAGTCCCCCTAAACATACCTGATGTTCTCCAAAACCCACAATTTACTCTTTTTCACCATGAGGAACATGGAAAACACAACGAAACCCAACGGAGACCCCAAAACACGTCATAATCACCGCAAAAAAAAAACTGGATCAGAAGTAAAAAACCCCAAAACTATGAATTTTTCTACAAAACCACCCTAAACCTACCTGATCTTCTCCAAAACCCACAATCCACTCCCATTTACATTAACGACCAATGAGAACCAACAAAACCCATCGGAGACACCAAAACAAGTCAAAAACACCCCAAACAAGAACGGGATAACCCCTAAAAAAAGAAAGAAAACCCCAAAAACAATAGATCCACACCAAAACCACCCTAAACCTACCTGACGTTCTCCAAAACCCAAAATTTACAATTTTCCACAACGATAACCATGGAAAACCCAAGGAAACCCAACGGACACCCCAAAACACGTCAAAAACACCCCAAAAAAGAACGGGATAACCCCAAAAAAAAGAAAGAAAACCCCAAAAATCATAGATCCACACCAGAACCACCCTAAACCTACTTGATGTTCTCCAAATCCCAAAGTCCACTCCCAACCACCAGAAAACCCATTAGGAACTCAAAGAAACGCAACGGAAACCCCAAACCACGTCAAAAACACCCCAAAAAAAAAATGGATCAGAAGAAAAAAAAAAAATAAATAAAAAAAAAACCATGTATTTCCACCCAAAACCACCCTGAATTCACCTGATCTTCTCCAAAACCCACAATCCACTCCCATTTACCTTAACGACAAACGAGAACCCAACGAAACCCAACGGAGACCCCAAAACACGTCAAAAACACCCCAAAAAACAACTGGTTCAACACCAAAAACGAAAGAAAACCCCAGAAACCATAGATCCAAACCAGAACCACACTAAACCTACCTGATGTTCTCCAAAACCCACAATTTACAATTTTCCGCCATGATGACCACGGAAAACAAAACGAAACCCAACGGAGACCCCAAAACACGTCAAAAACACACCAAAAAAGAACACGATCAACCCCTAAAACGAAAGAAAACTCTAAAAGCCATAGATCCACCTGAACCCCCCCCCGCCCCCTTAACCTACCTGATGTTCTCCAAAACCCACATTTTACCATTTTCCACCATGATGACCATGGAAAACACAACGAAACCCAACGGAGAAACCAAAACACGTCAAAAACACCCCAAAAAAGAACTGGATCAGAAGTAAAAAAACACAAAACTATGAATTTCTCTACAAAACCACCCTAAACCTACCTGATCTTCTCCAAAACCCACAATCCACTCCCATTTACCTTAACGACCAATGAGAACCCAACAAAACCCAACGGAGACCCCAAAACAAGTCAAAAACACTCCAAAAAAGAACGGGATAACACCAAAAAAACGATAGAAAAACCGCAAAAACCATAGATCCAAACCAGGACCACACTAAACCTACCTGATGTTCTCCAAAACCCACAATTTACAATTTTCCACCATGATGACCATGGAAAACACAACGAAACCCAACGGAGACCCCAAAACACGTCAAGAACACCACAAAAAAGAACTGGATCAGAAGTAAAAAAACACAAAACTATGAATTTTTCTACAAAACCACCCTAAACCTACCTGATCTTCTCCAAAACACACAATCCACTCCCATTTACATTAACGACCAACGAGAACCAACAAAACCCAACGGAGACCCCAAAACAAGTCAAAAACACCCAAAACAAGAACGGGATATCCCCAAAAAAGAAAGAAAACCACAAAAACAATAGATCCACCCCAAAACCACCCTAAACCTACCTGATGTTCTCCAAAACACAAAATTTACTCTTTTTCACCATGATGACAATGGAAAACCAAATGAAACCCAACGGAGAAACCAAAACACGTCAAAAACACCCCAAAAAAGAACTGGATCAGAAGTAAAAAAACACAAAACAATGAATTTTTCTAAAAAACCACCCTAAACCTACCTGATCTTCTCCAAAACCCACAATTTACACGTTTCCACCATGATGACCATGGAAAACCAAACAAAACCCAACGGAGACCAAAAAACACGTCAAAAACACCCCAAAAAAGAACGGGATGACCCCCAAAACTGGAAGAAAATAACCCCAAAATCATAGATCCACCCCAAAACCACCCTAAACCTACCTGATGTTCTCCAAAACCCACAATTTACTCTTTTTCACCATGAGGACCATGGAAAACACAACGAAACCCAACGGAGAAACCAAAACACGTCAAAAACACCCCAAAAAAGAACTGGATCAGAAGTTAGAAAACACAAAACTATGAATTTCTCTACAAAACCACCCTAAACCTACCTGATCTTCTCCAAAACCCACAATCCACTCCCATTTACCTTAACGACCAATGAGAACCCAACAAAACCCAACGGAGACCCCTAAACAAGTCAAAAACACTCCAAAGATGAACGGGATAACACCAAAAAACCGATAGAAAAACCGCAAAAACCATAGATCCAAAACAGAACCACACTAAACCTACCTGATCTTCTCCAAAACCCACAATTTACAATTTTCCGCCATGATGACCACGGAAAACACAACGAAACCCAACGGAGACCCCAAAACACGTCAAAAACACACCAAAAATGAACGGGATGACCCCAAAACTGGAAGAAAACAACCCCAAAATCATAGATCCACCCCAAAACCACCCTAAACTTACTTGATGTTCTCCAAATCCCAAAGTCCACTCCCAACCACCAGAAAACCCATTAGGAACTCAAAGAAACGCAAGGAAACCCCAAACCACGTCAAAAACACCCCAAAAAAGAACTGGATCAGAAGAAAAAAAAAAAAAATAAAAAAAAAAAACTATGTATTTCCACCCAAAACCACCCTGAATTCACCTGATCTTCTCCAAAACCCACAATCCACTCCCATTTACCTTAACGACAAACGAGAACCCAACGAAACCCAACGGAGACCACAAAACACATCAAAAAAACCCCAAAAAACAACTGGTTCAACACCAAAAACGAAAGAAAACCCCAGAAACAATAGATCCAAACCAGAACCACACTAAACCTACCTGATGTTCTCCAAAACCCACAATTTACAATTTTCCGCCATGATGACCACGGAAAACACAACGAAACCCAACGGAGACCCCAAAACACATCAAAAACACACCAAAAAAGAACACGATCAACCCCTAAAACGAAAGAAAACTCTAAAAGCCATAGATCCACGCCAAACCCCCCCCCCCCTTAACCTACCTGATGTTCTCCAAAACCCACATTTTACCATTTTCCACCATGATGACCATGGAAAACACAACGAAACCCAACGGAGAAACCAAAACACGTCAAAAACACCCCAAAAAAGAACTGGATCAGAAGTAAAAAAACACAAAACTATGAATTTCTCTACAAAACCACCCTAAACCTACCTGATCTTCTCCAAAACCCACAATCCACTCCCATTTACCTTAACGACCAATGAGAACCCAACAAAACCCAACGGAGACCCCAAAACAAGTCAAAAACACTCCAAAAAAGAACGGGATAACACCAAAAAAACGATAGAAAAACCGCAAAAACCATAGATCCAAACCAGGACCACACTAAACCTACCTGATGTTCTCCAAAACCCACAATTTACAATTTTCCACCATGATGACCATGGAAAACACAACGAAACCCAACGGAGACCCCAAAACACGTCAAAAACACCCCAAAAAAGAACAGGATCACCCCCAAAAAAGAAAGAAAACACCAAAAGCCATAGATCCACACCAAAAGTCCCCCTAAACATACCTGATGTTCTCCAAAACCCACAATTTACTCTTTTTCACCATGAGGAACATGGAAAACACAACGAAACCCAACGGAGACCCCAAAACACGTCAGAATCACCCCAAAAAAAAAACTGGATCAGAAGTAAAAAACCCCAAAACTATGAATTTTTCTACAAAACCACCCTAAACCTACCTGATCTTCTCCAAAACCCACAATCCACTCCCATTTACATTAACGACCAATGAGAACCAACAAAACCCATCGGAGACACCAAAACAAGTCAAAAACACCCCAAACAAGAACGGGATAACCCCTAAAAAAAGAAAGAAAACCCCAAAAACAATAGATCCACACCAAAACCACCCTAAACCTACCTGACGTTCTCCAAAACCCAAAATTTACAATTTTCCACAACGATAACCATGGAAAACCCAAGGAAACCCAACGGAGACCCCAAAACACGTCAAAAACACCCCAAAAAAGAACGGGATAACCTCAAAAAAAAGAAAGAAAACCCCAAAAATCATAGATCCACACCAGAACCACCCTAAACCTACTTGATGTTCTCCAAATCCCAAAGTCCACTCCCAACCACCAGAAAACCCATTAGGAACTCAAAGAAACGCAACGGAAACCCCAAACCACGTCAAAAACACCCCAAAAAAAAACTGGATCAGAAGAAAAAAAAAAAATAAAAAAAAAACTATGTATTTCCACCCAAAACCACCCTGAGTTCACCTGATCTTCTCCAAAACCCACAATCCACTCCCATTTACCTTAAAAACAAACGAGAACCCAACGAAACCCAACGGAGACCACAAAACACGTCAAAAACACCCCAAAAAACAACTGGTTCAACACCAAAAACGAAAGAAAACTCCAGAAACCATAGATCCAAACCAGAACCACACTAAACCTACCTGATGTTCTCCAAAACCCACAATTTACAATTTTCCGCCATGATGACCACGGAAAACACAACGAAACCCAACGGAGACAACAAAACACGTCAAAAACACCACAAAAAAGAACTGGATCAGAAGTAAAAAAACACAAAACAATGAATTTTTCTAAAAAACCACCCTAAACCTACCTAATCTTCTCCAAAACCCACAATTTACACGTTTCCACCATGATGACCATGGAAAACCAAACAAAACCCAACGGAGACCAAAAAACACGTCAAAAACACCCCAAAAAAGAACGGGATGACCCCCAAAACTGGAAGAAAATAACCCCAAAATCATAGATCCACCACAAAACCACGCTAAACCTACCTGATGTTCTCCAAAACCCACAATTTACCATTTTCCACCATGATGACCATGGAAAACACAACGAAACCCAACGGAGAAACCAAAACACGTCAAAAACACCCCAAAAAAGAACTGGATCAGAAGTAAGAAAACACAAAACTATGAATTTCTCTACAAAACAACCCTAAACCTACCTGATGTTATCCAAAACCAACAATCCACTCCCATTTACCTTAACGACCAATGAGAACCCAACAAAACCCAACGGAGACCCCAAAACAAGTCAAAAACACTCCAAAAAAGAACGGGATAACACCAAAAAAACGATAGAAAAACCGCAAAAACCATAGATCCAAACCAGGACCACACTAAACCTAACTGATGTTCTCCAAAACACACAATTTACCATTTTCCACCATGAGGAACATGGAAAACACAACGAAACCCAACGGAGACCCCAAAACACGTCAGAATCACCCCCCAAAAAAAACTGGATCAGAAGTAAAAAACCCCAAAACTATGAATTTTTCTACAAAACCACCCTAAACCTACCTGATCTTCTCCAAAACCCACAATCCACTCCCATTTACATTAACGACCAACGAGAACCAACAAAACCCATCGGAGACACCAAAACAAGTCAAAAACACCCCAAACAAGAACGGGATAACCCCTAAAAAAAGAAAGAAAACCCCAAAAACAATAGATCCACACCAAAACCACCCTAAACCTACCTGACGTTCTCCAAAACCCAAAATTTACAATTTTCCACAACGATAACCATGGAAAACCCAAGGAAACCCAACGGACACCCCAAAACACGTCAAAAACACACCAAAAAAGAACGGGATAACCCCAAAAAAAAGAAAGAAAACCCCAAAAATCATAGATCCACACCAGAACCACCCTAAACCTACTTGATGTTCTCCAAATCCCAAAGTCCACTCCCAACCACCAGAAAACCCATTAGGAACTCAAAGAAACGCAACGGAAACCCCAAACCACGTCAAAAACACCCCCAAAAAAAAATGGATCAGAAGAAAAAAAAAAATAAAAAAAAAACCTATGTATTTCCACCCAAAACCACCCTGAATTCACCTGATCTTCTCCAAAACCCACAATCCACTCCCATTTACCTTAACGACAAACGAGAACCCAACGAAACCCAACGGAGACCCCAAAACACGTCAAAAACACCCCAAAAAACAACTGGTTCAACACCAAAAACGAAAGAAAACCCCAGAAACCATAGATCCAAACCAGAACCACACTAAACCTACCTGATGTTCTCCAAAACCCACAATTTACAATTTTCCGCCATGATGACCACGGAAAACACAACGAAACCCAACGGAGACCCCAAAACACGTCAAAAACACACCAAAAAAGAACACGATCAACCCCTAAAACGAAAGAAAACTCTAAAAGCCATAGATCCACGCCAACCCCCCCCCCCCCTTAACCTACCTGATGTTCTCCAAAACCCACATTTTACCATTTTCCACCATGATGACCATGGAAAACACAACGAAACCCAACGGAGAAACCAAAACACGTCAAAAACACCCCAAAAAAGAACTGGATCAGAAGTAAAAAAACACAAAACTATGAATTTCTCTACAAAACCACCCTAAACCTACCTGATCTTCTCCAAAACCCACAATCCACTCCCATTTACCTTAACGACCAATGAGAACCCAACAAAACCCAACGGAGACCCCAAAACAAGTCAAAAACACTCCAAAAAAGAACGGGATAACACCAAAAAAACGATAGAAAAACCGCAAAAACCATAGATCCAAACCAGGACCACACTAAACCTACCTGATGTTCTCCAAAACCCACAATTTACAATTTTCCACCATGATGACCATGGAAAACACAACGAAACCCAACGGAGACCCCAAAACACGTCAAAAACACCCCAAAAAAAAAACTGGATCAGAAGTAAAAAACCCCAAAACTATGAATTTTTCTACAAAACCACCCTAAACCTACCTGATCTTCTCCAAAACCCACAATCCACTCCCATTTACCTTAACGACAAACGAGAACCCAACGAAACCCAACGGAGACCAAAAAACACGTCAAAAACACCCCAAAAAACAACTGGTTCAACACCAAAAACGAAAGAAAACCCCAGAAACCATAGATCCAAACCAAAAGCACACTAAACCTACCTGATGTTCTCCAAAACCCACAATTTACAATTTTCCGCCATGATGACCACGGAAAACACAACGAAACCCAACGGAGACCCCAAAACACGTCAAAAACACACCAAAAAAGAACACGATCAACCCCTAAAACGAAAGAAAACTCTAAAAGCCATAGATCCACGCCAACCCCCCCCCCCTTAACCTACCTGATGTTCTCCAAAACCCACATTTTACCATTTTCCACCATGATGACCATGGAAAACACAACGAAACCCAACGGAGAAACCAAAACACGTCAAAAACACCCCAAAAAAGAACTGGATCAGAAGTAAAAAAACACAAAACTATGAATTTCTCTACAAAACCACCCTAAACCTACCTGATCTTCTCCAAAACCCACAATCCACTCCCATTTACCTTAACGACCAATGAGAACCCAACAAAACCCAACGGAGACCCCAAAACAAGTCAAAAACACTCCAAAAAAGAACGGGATAACACCAAGAAAACGATAGAAAAGCCGCAAAAACCATAGATCCAAACCAGGACCACACTAAACCTACCTGATGTTCTCCAAAACCCACAATTTACCATTTTCCACCATGATGACCATGGAAAACACAACGAAACCCAACGGAGACCCCAAAACACGTCAAAAACACACCAAAAAAGAACAGGATCACCCCCAAAAAAGAAAGAAAACACCAAAAGCCATAGATCCACACCAAAAGTCCCCCTAAACATACCTGATGTTCTCCAAAACCCACAATTTACACGTTTCCACCATGATGACCATGGAAAACCAAACAAAACCCAACGGAGACCACAAAACACGTCAAAAACACCCCAAAAAAGAACGGGATGACCCCCAAAACTGGAAGAAAATAACCCCAAAATCATAGATCCACCCCAAAACCACCCTAAACCTACCTGATGTTCTCCAAAACCCACAATTTACCATTTTCCACCATGATGACCATGGAAAACCAAACGAAACCCAACGGAGAAACCAAAACACGTCAAAAACACCCCAAAAAAGAACTGGATCAGAAGTAAGAAAACAAAAAACTATGAATTTCTCTACAAAACAACCCTAAACCTACCTGATGTTATCCAAAACCAACAATCCACTCCCATTTACCTTAACGACCAATGAGAACCCAACAAAACCCAACGGAGACCCCAAAACAGGTCAAAAACACTCCAAAAAAGAACGGGATAACACCAAAAAAAACGATAGAAAAACCGCAAAAACCATAGATACAAACCAGAACCACACTAAACCTACCTGATGTTCTCCAAAACCCACAATTTACCATTTTCCACCATGATGACCACGGAAAACACAACGAAACCCAACGGAGACCACAAAACACGTCAAAAACACACCAAAAAAGAACTGGATCACCCCCAAAAAAGAAAGAAAACACCAAAAGCCATAGATCCACACCAAAAGTCCCCCTAAACATACCTGATGTTCTCCAAAACCCACAATTTACTCTTTTTCACCATGAGGAACATGGAAAACACAACGAAACCCAACAGAGACCCCAAAACACGTCATAATCACCCCCAAAAAAAAACTGGATCAGAAGTAAAAAACCCCAAAACTATGAATTTTTCTACAAAACCACCCTAAACCTACCTGATCTTCTCCAAAACCCACAATCCACTCCCATTTACATTAACGACCAACGAGAACCAACAAAACCCATCGGAGACACCAAAACAAGTCAAAAACACCCCAAACAAGAACGGGATAACCCCTAAAAAAAGAAAGAAAACCCCAAAAACAATAGATCCACACCAAAACCACCCTAAACCTACCTGACGTTCTCCAAAACCCAAAATTTACAATTTTCCACAATGATAACCATGGAAAACCCAAGGAAACCCAACGGAGACCCCAAAACACGTCAAAAACACCCCAAAAAAGAACGGGATAACCTCAAAAAAAAGAAAGAAAACCCCAAAAATCATAGATCCACACCAGAACCACCCTAAACCTACTTGATGTTCTCCAAATCCCAAAGTCCACTCCCAACCACCAGAAAACCCATTAGGAACTCAAAGAAACGCAACGGAAACCCCAAACCACGTGAAAAACACCCAAAAAAAAAACTGGATCAGAAGAAAAAAAAAAAATAAAAAAAAAAACTATGTATTTCCACCCAAACCCACCCTGAATTCACCTGATCTTCTCCAAAACCCACAATCCACTCCCATTTACCTTAACGACAAACGAGAACCCAACGAAATCCAACGGAGACCAAAAAACACGTCAAAAACACCCCAAAAAACAACTGGTTCAACACCAAAAACGAAAGAAAACCCCAGAAACCATAGATTCAAACCAGAACCACACTAAAACTACCTGATGTTCTCCAAAACACAAAATTTACAATTTTCCGCCATGATGACCACGGAAAACACAACGAAACCCAACGGAGACCCCAAAACACTTCAAAAACACACCAAAAAAGAACACGATCAACCCCTAAAACGAAAGAAAACTCTAAAAGCCATAGATCCACCCCAAACCCCCCCCCCCCCTTAACCTACCTGATGTTCTCCAAAACCCACATTTTACCATTTTCCACCATGATGACCATGGAAAACACAACGAAACCCAACGGAGACCCCAAAACACGTCAAAAACACCCCAAAAAAAAAACTGGATCAGAAGTAAAAAACCCCAAAACTATGAATTTTTCTACAAAACCACCCTAAACCTACCTGATCTTCTCCAAAACCCACAATCCACTCCCATTTACCTTAACGACAAACGAGAACCCAACGAAACCCAACGGAGACCAAAAAACACGTCAAAAACACCCCAAAAAACAACTGGTTCAACACCAAAAACGAAAGAAAACCCCAGAAACCATAGATCCAAACCAAAACCACACTAAACCTACCTGATGTTCTCCAAAACCCACAATTTACAATTTTCCGCCATGATGACCACGGAAAACACAACGAAACCCAACGGAGACCCCAAAACACGTCAAAAACACACCAAAAAAGAACGGGATAACCTCAAAAAAAAGAAAGAAAACCCCAAAAATCATAGATCCACACCAGAACCACCCTAAACCTACTTGATGTTCTCCAAATCCCAAAGTCCACTCCCAACCACCAGAAAACCCATTAGGAACTCAAAGAAACGCAACGGAAACCCCAAACCACGTGACAAACACCCAAAAAAAAAAACTGGATCAGAAGAAAAAAAAAAAAATAAAAAAAAAAAACTATGAATTTCCACCCGAAACCACCCTGAATTCACCTGATCTTCTCCAAAACCCACAATCCACTCCCATTTACCTTAACGACAAACGAGAACCCAACGAAACCCAACGGAGACCCCAAAACACGTCAAAAACACCCCAAAAAACAACTGGTTCAACACCAAAAACGAAAGAAAACCCCAGAAACCATAGATCCAAACCAGAACCACACTAAACCTACCTGATGTTCTCCAAAACCCACAATTTACAATTTTCCGCCATGAGGACCACGGAAAACACAACGAAACCCAACGGAGACCCCAAAACACGTCAAAAACACACCAAAAAAGAACACGATCAACCCCTAAAACGAAAGAAAACTCTAAAAGCCATAGATCCACCCCAAACCCCCCCCCCCTTAACCTACCTGATGTTCTCCAAAACCCACATTTTACCATTTTCCACCATGATGACCATGGAAAACACAACGAAACCCAACGGAGAAACCAAAACACGTCAAAAACACCCCAAAAAAGAACTGGATCAGAAGTAAAAAAACACAAAACTATGAATTTCTCTACAAAACCACCCTAAACCTACCTGATCTTCTCCAAAACCCACAATCCACTCCCATTTACCTTAACGACCAATGAGAACCCAACAAAACCCAACGGAGACCCCAAAACAAGTCAAAAACACTCCAAAAAAGAACGGGATAACACCAAAAAAACGATAGAAAAACCGCAAAAACCATAGATCCAAACCAGGACCACACTAAACCTACCTGATGTTCTCCAAAACCCACAATTTACAATTTTCCACCATGATGACCATGGAAAACACAACGAAACCCAACGGAGACCCCAAAACACGTCAAAAACACACCAAAAAAGAACTGGATCACCCCCAAAAAAGAAAGAAAACACCAAAAGCCATAGATCCACACCAAAAGTCCCCCTAAACATACCTGATGTTCTCCAAAACCCACAATTTACTCTTTTTCACCATGAGGAACATGGAAAACACAACGAAACCCAACAGAGACCCCAAAACACGTCATAATCACCCCCAAAAAAAAACTGGATCAGAAGTAAAAAACCCCAAAACTATGAATTTTTCTACAAAACCACCCTAAACCTACCTGATCTTCTCCAAAACCCACAATCCACTCCCATTTACATTAACGACCAACGAGAACCAACAAAACCCATCGGAGACCCCAAAACAAGTCAAAAACACCCCAAACAAGAACGGGATAACCCCTAAAAAAAGAAAGAAAACCCCAAAAACAATAGATCCACACCAAAACCACCCTAAACCTACCTGACGTTCTCCAAAACCCAAAATTTACAATTTTCCACAATGATAACCATGGAAAACCCAAGGAAACCCAACGGAGACCCCAAAACACGTCAAAAACACCCCAAAAAAGAACGGGATAACCTCAAAAAAAAGAAAGAAAACCCCAAAAATCATAGATCCACACCAGAACCACCCTAAACCTACTTGATGTTCTCCAAATCCCAAAGTCCACTCCCAACCACCAGAAAACCCATTAGGAACTCAAAGAAACGCAACGGAAACCCCAAACCACATGAAAAACACCCAAAAAAAAAACTGGATCAGAAGAAAAAAAAAAAAATAAAAAAAAAACCTATGTATTTCCACCCAATCCCACCCTGAATTCACCTGATCTTCTCCAAAACCCACAATCCACTCCCATTTACCTTAACGACAAACGAGAACCCAACGAAATCCAACGGAGACCAAAAAACACGTCAAAAACACCCCAAAAAACAACTGGTTCAACACCAAAAACGAAAGAAAACCCCAGAAACCATAGATTCAAACCAGAACCACACTAAAACTACCTGATGTTCTCCAAAACACAAAATTTACAATTTTCCGCCATGATGACCACGGAAAACACAACGAAACCCAACGGAGACCCCAAAACACGTCAAAAACACCCCAAAAAAGAACACGATCAACCCCTAAAACGAAAGAAAACTCTAAAAGCCATAGATCCACCCCAAACCCCCCCCCCCCTTAACCTACCTGATGTTCTCCAAAACCCACAATTTACCATTTTCCACCATGATGACCATGGAAAACACAACGAAACCCAACGGAGAAACCAAAACACGTCAAAAACACCCCAAAAAAGAACTGGATCAGAAGTAAAAAAACACAAAACTATGAATTTCTCTACAAAACCACCCTAAACCTACCTGATCTTCTCCAAAACCCAAAATCCACTCCCATTTACCTTAACGACCAATGAGAACCCAACAAAACCCAACGGAGACCCCAAAACACGTCAAAAACACTCCAAAAAAGAACGGGATAACACCAAGAAAACGATAGAAAAACCGCAAAAACCATAGATCCAAACCAGGACCACACTAAACCTACCTGATGTTCTCCAAAACCCACAATTTACAATTTTCCACCATGATGACCATGGAAAACACAACGAAACCCAACGGAGACCCCAAAACACGTCAAAAACACCCCAAAAAAAAAACTGGATCAGAAGTAAAAAACCCCAAAACTATGAATTTTTCTACAAAACCACCCTAAACCTACCTGATCTTCTCCAAAACCCACAATCCACTCCCATTTACCTTAACGACAAACGAGAACCCAACGAAACCCAACGGAGACCAAAAAACACGTCAAAAACACCCCAAAAAACAACTGGTTCAACACCAAAAACGAAAGAAAACCCCAGAAACCATAGATCCAAACCAAAACCACACTAAACCTACCTGATGTTCTCCAAAACCCACAATTTACAATTTTCCGCCATGATGACCACGGAAAACACAACGAAACCCAACGGAGACCCCAAAACACGTCAAAAACACACCAAAAAAGAACACGATCAACCCCTAAAACGAAAGAAAACTCTAAAAGCCATAGATCCACCCCAACCCCCCCCCCCCCTTAACCTACCTGATGTTCTCCAAAACCCACATTTTACCATTTTCCACCATGATGACCATGGAAAACACAACGAAACCCAACGGAGAAACCAAAACACGTCAAAAACACCCCAAAAAAGAACTGGATCAGAAGTAAAAAAACACAAAACTATGAATTTCTCTACAAAACCACCCTAAACCTACCTGATCTTCTCCAAAACCCACAATCCACTCCCATTTACCTTAACGACCAATGAGAACCCAACAAAACCCAACGGAGACCCCAAAACAAGTCAAAAACACTCCAAAAAAGAACGGGATAACACCAAAAAAACGATAGAAAAACCGCAAAAACCATAGATCCAAACCAGGACCACACTAAACCTACCTGATGTTCTCCAAAACCCACAATTTACAATTTTCCACCATGATGACCATGGAAAACACAACGAAACCCAACGGAGACCCCAAAACACGTCAAAAACACACCAAAAAAGAACTGGATCACCCCCAAAAAAGAAAGAAAACACCAAAAGCCATAGATCCACACCAAAAGTCCCCCTAAACATACCTGATGTTCTCCAAAACCCACAATTTACTCTTTTTCACCATGAGGAACATGGAAAACACAACGAAACCCAACGGAGACCCCAAAACACGTCATAATCACCCCAAAAAAAAAACTGGATCAGAAGTAAAAAACCCCAAAACTATGAATTTTTCTACAAAACCACCCTAAACCTACCTGATCTTCTCCAAAACCCACAATCCACTCCCATTTACATTAACGACCAACGAGAACTGTTGCGAAGCACGGACGAAAGCATGACAGACACCAGCAGAGTCAGATCATGCTTCACCATTTTATTGCCCGAATAGTCCAACTTTTATAGTGAATTTTACAGGGGTGGACAGTGTTTCACACAAGATTATTGGTCAAAAGCACTCAGACAAACCGTTAAGAAAATAACACCACCTGCAAGAAAAGAACCCCCCTTTTGATTAGAAGTTAGGAAAACAACCCCCTTTGTGCTTAACGGCCACGTAGGCCTAGTCCTCGAGGCCAGCTGCTGATAACAATATTTTCTGAGTTCCTTAATTGGGTGATGTGGGAGTCATTGCCGTGGGAGCTTCTCACAGTTACTCTGGCAGCCTGGTTTGCTCAGCTACAGCAGACCCTGAGATTTCTAAGGCCTACCCTGGTTGCTTAAAGCAAGCTTAGATCGAACAATTATGCCAATTCCCAACAATTCCCCCGTTTTCTTTTAGTACAGGCAGTACTTGGTTTTACAGTAGGTGTCAAATACATAACATAACACAACTATATAACTTAATCCTAATAACACTACAATTACTGTAAGCACTTAATGGTAACACAATCTAATAGTAACACACTTAAACCTAATCACTTGATGGTGATCAAAGGGTGTCACAGCCCACGTCATTGTCAGAATGATTATCAGGAACCTCTTCATGGTCGTCTTCAGCGTGTGCAGATTCTAAAACTGCTTCAGTCCACTTTGCAGTGATCCACTGGGTACCTGTTCCCGGCACCACTTCAAAATCCCTATAACATTTTGCAAGTAACCCTTTAACCACATTTAACATAATACTATGTGTAATGATGATTGACACCACAATGAACAGAATCCTTAATCCCCCTTTGACTAATCCCAGTAACCATCTATGCATTGTTTCAAACAAATCAGTGAACCATTGATTGAAAGGATTGATACCATATTGAGTCTTTCTCATGTGCTCTTTCAGGAAAGTAATGAATTTGTGAGTTGAAAAGGTCTAAACAGTACATTCCCTTAAATTTCTCCAAGTGGCTACTTCAAACAATGACTCCGTACTAGTGAAACTTGATTTTGCTCGACCGATCGCAACTCGTTCTGCTAGTTGCTTACAATTGATTCCCCGTTTTTTCTAAAAAGCGCTGTAATAAATCCATTTCTCTATGATTTTTTGCCGGCACCAATTTCCTATGCTTTTGGCTTGCACTATGGCAATATCCCAGAATCCTGCACTATGGCAATAATAACCTGTACTATGGCAATATCCCGGAATCCTGCACTATGGCAATGATAACCTGTACTAGGGCCATATTCCGGAATCCTGCACTATGGCAATAACCTGCACTAAGGCAATAACCTGCACTGTGGCAAACCTGCACTAAGGCAATAACCTGCACTATGGCAAACCTGCACTAAGGCAATAACCTGCACTGTGGCAAACCTGCACTAAGGCAATAACCTGCACTATGGCAAACCTGCACTAAGGCAATAACCTGCACTGTGGCAAAAGCGCGCTCTCATTCACACAGTACACAGCACAATCACACATACAGAGCACAATCGCACACCCAGAGGCCTCTGACACATCTCACTCTCAATCATACCACAACCTCAATCATACCACAAGAATATAATTTAGAATGATAAGCAAACAAATATTGTCTCTCATTGTGTTCCTCGTGAAATGACTTGCAACACTTTGTTTTAAAACCTTACCCTTACACAAATACTTTCAACACAAAATACCTGGACATTTAAGAATAACACACACAATTATTAACACTCCAGTTAGTATCCCTCCAGCAGCTGAAAACATACTGTTTGTCTGCAGCTTCAGGAGATCTTTGTCTGCTCCTGTGGTGAGCAGCTGAGAGTGGAGTCCCCTCCGAACAAAACGCTCAGGGTGCACCTAGGGGCGTCCACACCGCAGCCGATCCCCGCAGCCAAGCAGTTGTTACGTGCGGCCGCAGATGCCACTCCAGGCACTAAAATTGCCAATGCCGCTCTAGCTGCAACCCCACACAATTCAACATTATCATTGCAATCCGGTGCAAGCAATGCCCATTTAGGTCTGGTGATCTCACACAACTGTAACAAGCTAGGAGCAAATACAATGAGTTTATCTAAGTAACATGGACTTCTGATAGCATTTGCAGGGATACCTTGCCAGGCCCTATCCCCACAAATCAGAAAAACATCAGGAGGTAAGGCCAAAGCTGTACAATTGTTCCAAACACTGTAGTTGTTACCCCTTGTCTCCGTGCTATAAACCCCTAAACCCTGCTTAGCAGCGTCATTGTAATCACAGGTGTTATTTGTATTTCTATACCTGTATGGCCCTTTCCAGGTTCCTGTAGCAGGATTCATCTGATATCCACGGCTACATTCACATTCGTAGCCACCTTTCAGGTTGATACAGATTTGACTACAGATACCAGGGTTTTGGCGTTCATCAATATCTCCACAGTTTCTCTTGTCTACAAACTCAAACCCAGCTGGAGAGTCACATTCATTTATGATGCATTCCTTCAGGGGCTCATCACCCCAGTCCTTGCAGTCTCTCTGCTGGTTACACACTTTATTGATATCTATGCATTCTCCACTTCTGCACTTGAATTTGCCAGGTCCAGAGCACTGAATAACATTGTTACAGTTTGCTTCATCAGTGCCATCCAGACAGTCTCTCACACCACTGCACTGCCTACTCCTATGGACACAGTTCCCATCTTCACATCTGAACTGGTCTGGCCTGCAGGTCTGAGAAAGGCAGTTAATTTCATCACTTCCATCCTTGCAATCAGGATCTCTGTCACAGTCTTTTTCACCATCACATTTCCAGGACACTGGGATACACTGGGTTGACTGAGGACCACAGCTGATTTCATTTACCCGGCATGCTCTCATATGACACAGCTCAGCACTTTCGTCAGACCCATCTTCACAGTCTGGATCCCCATCACACTGCCGTCTGTTTGGCGCACACTGACCACTGTTGCACACAAAGTCAGATTCAGCACACGTCTTCTTCACACAAGCACTCTCATCACTGCCATCTGAGCAGTCTTCACATTTTGTTCTAGCACTGTCGGCAGCAGTGCACAGACAGGCGAGGGCAAGCAGCAGGCAGAGTGCCCCACAGCGCGGCAGCGCCCGCCGCCGCCCTGCACCTGTGTCACTTATACTACTCCTATTACCCGTGCTGTTAGTGTCAGTGGCATCCTCCTGGTACCGTTTCTGTCTTTGTCGCCCCTTACTCTCCCCCTTTTCTTTTTGCCACTGACCATTCACCACAAATGGATGAGACACATGATTACTAGTTAGGAAAGAGAGTGTAACATCTGCTATACGGCTGCAGGCCGTGCCAGCTGCAACCCTAGAAGCTGTTTGTGAAAGAGCCTGCCGGTGGTCATTTGGCAGTGTAATCTGCGTCTCTGCACTCCTGCCCTGCAATAGAGCTAAATCGTCATTAATAGTCTGTAGAATGTGGCAACCCCACGGAATGTTATCCAGAAACATAGTTATAACACCGATCTGGGGACGAATAGTCTTTTTTGCATTGCAAGATAAACCTCTTATAAAAGGAATGCTAGAGAGAAGCAGCACAGCCGCTGCTGCCGCTGCCTCCATGGTTCCGTCAGACAGGCTGCAGGGTCCTGATGTCTGCCCCTCTGCTTTGTGCCGACTCGCCACACGGTGAGGGTCGGCTGACGTTGTCCACTGACGCCTCTGGTCTCCCATAGCAACTCGATATCGGATGTTCCGCATCACACCGCGATTACTTCAATTTCCCTCGTTTTCCGCGGCTCCTTTTCCCCCGTCTCTCCGCGATTCCTTTTCCCGCGCTTCCCCGCGGATCTTTTCCCACGCTCCCCACGGTTTCTTTTCCCCGTGTCTTACCGTGAGTCCTTTGTACAGTGTTTGCGGCTCGGTGTCTGGTTACGGCGCCGGTCCGATGTCCGCTCCGATGTCCACTCCGATGTCCCGCGCCGCTCCGATGTCTCGGTCTCGGCGCTGTGATGTCGCGGCGCCGCTGGTCCCCGGCGGCACTGGTCCCGGCGCCGCGCCGATGTCCCGGCGCCCGGCGCCGCTGGTCCCGACGCCGCTGGTCTCCTGCTCTACCTGCGTTCGGATGTGCCGGCGCCGCTGGTGTCCCGCTGCGCTGCGATGTTCGCCCCGGCGCCGCTGCGATGTCCGTGCTCGGCTGCGATGTCTGCTCCGGTGCTGCGATGTCCTGCTCCGGTGCGATGTCTGTCCCGCTGCGATGTCCTGTTCAGGCCCTGTTCAGGTCTCCCGCTGCGATGTCCTGTTCAGGTCCTGTTCAGGTCTCAGCCTGTTCGGGCGCCATTTGTTGCGAAGCACGGACGAAAGCATGACAGACACCAGCAGAGTCAGATCATGCTTCACCATTTTATTGCCCGAATAGTCCAACTTTTATAGTGAATTTTACAGGGGTGGACAGTGTTTCACACAAGATTATTGGTCAAAAGCACTCAGACAAACCGTTAAGAAAATAACACCACCTGCAAGAAAAGAACCCCCCTTTTGATTAGAAGTTAGGAAAACAACCCCCTTTGTGCTTAACGGCCACGTAGGCCTAGTCCTCGAGGCCAGCTGCTGATAACAATATTTTCTGAGTTCCTTAATTGGGTGATGTGGGAGTCATTGCCGTGGGAGCTTCTCACAGTTACTCTGGCAGCCTGGTTTGCTCAGCTACAGCAGACCCTGAGATTTCTAAGGCCTACCCTGGTTGCTTAAAGCAAGCTTAGATCGAACAATTATGCCAATTCCCAACAGAGAACCAACAAAACCCATCGGAGACCCCAAAACAAGTCAAAAACACCCCAAACAAGAACGGGATAACCCCTAAAAAAAGAAAGAAAACCCCAAAAACAATAGATCCACACCAAAACCACCCTAAACTTACCTGACGTTCTCCAAAACCCAAAATTTACAATTTTCCACAACGATAACCATGGAAAACCCAAGGAAACCCAACGGAGACCCCAAAACACGTCAAAAACACCCCAAAAAAGAACGGGATAACATCAAAAAAAAGAAAGAAAACCCCAAAAATCATAGATCCACACCAGAACCACCCTAAACCTACTTGATGTTCTCCAAATCCCAGAAAACCCATTAGGAACTCAAAGAAACGCAACGGAAACCCCAAACCACGTCAAAAACACCCAAAAAAAAAACTGGATCAGAAGAAAAAAAAAAAAATAAAAAAAAAACTATGTATTTCCACCCAAAAACACCCTGAGTTCACCTGATCTTCTCCAAAACCCACAATCCACTCCCATTTACCTTAACGACAAACGAGAACCCAACGAAACCCAACGGAGACCAAAAAACACGTCAAAAACACCCCAAAAAACAACTGGTTCAACACCAAAAATGAAAGAAAACTCCAGAAACCATAGATCCAAACCAGAACCACACTAAACCTACCTGATGTTCTCCAAAACACAAAATTTACAATTTTCTGCCATGATGACCACGGAAAACACAACGAAACCCAACGGAGACAACAAAACACGTCAAAAACACCCCAAAAAAGAACTGGATCAGAAGTAAAAAAAACACAAAACAATGAATTTTTCTAAAAAACCACCCTAAACCTACCTAATCTTCTCCAAAACCCACAATTTACACGTTTCCACCATGATACCATGGAAAACCAAACAAAACCCAACGGAGACCACAAAACACGTCAAAAACACCCCAAAAAAGAACGGGATGACCCCCAAAACTGGAAGAAAATAACCCCAAAATCATAGATCCACGCCAAAACCACGCTAAACCTACCTGATGTTCTCCAAAACCCACAATTTACACGTTTCCACCATGATGACCATGGAAAACACAACGAAACCCAACGGAGAAACCAAAACACGTCAAAAACACCCCAAAAAAGAACTGGATCAGAAGTAAGAAAACAAAAAACTATGAATTTCTCTACAAAACCACCCTAAACCTACCTGATGTTATCCAAAACCAACAATCCACTCCCATTTACCTTAACGACCAATGAGAACCCAACAAAACCCAACGGAGACCCCAAAACAAGTCAAAAACACTCCAAAAAAGAACGGGATAACACCAAAAAAACGATAGAAAAACCGCAAAAACCATAGATCCAAACCAGGACCACACTAAACCTACCTGATGTTCTCCAAAACCCACAATTTACAATTTTCCACCATGAGGAACATGGAAAACACAACGAAACCCAACGGAGACCCCAAAACACGTCATAATCACCCCAAAAAAAAAAAATGGATCAGAAGTAAAAAACCCCAAAACTATGAATTTTTCTACAAAACCACCCTAAACCTACCTGATCTTCTCCAAAACCCACAATCCACTCCCATTTACATTAACGACCAACGAGAACCAACAAAACCCATCGGAGACACCAAAACAAGTCAAAAACACCTCAAACAAGAACGGGATAAACCCTAAAAAAAGAAAGAAAACCCCAAAAACAATAGATCCACACCAAAACCACCCTAAACCTACCTGACGTTCTCCAAAACCCAAAATTTACAATTTTCCACAACGATAACCATGGAAAACCCAAGGAAACCCAACGGAGACCCCAAAACACGTCAAAAACACCCCAAAAAAGAACGGGATAACCTCAAAAAAAAGAAAGAAAACCCCAAAAATCATAGATCCACACCAGAACCACCCTAAACCTACTTGATGTTCTCCAAATCCCAAAGTCCACTCCCAACCACCAGAAAACCCATTAGGAACTCAAAGAAACGCAACGGAAACCCCAAACCACGTGAAAAACACCCCAAAAAAAAACTGGATAAGAAGAAAAAAAATAAATAAAAAAAAAAAACTATGTATTTCCACCCAAAACCACCCTGAATTCACCTGATCTTCTCCAAAACCCACAATCCACTCCCATTTACCTTAACGACAAACGAGAACCCAACGAAACCCAACGGAGACCACAAAACACGTCAAAAACACCCCAAAAAACAACTGGTTCAACACCAAAAACGAAAGAAAACCCCAGAAACCATAGATCCAAACCAGAACCACACTAAACCTACCTGATGTTCTCCAAAACCCACAATTTACAATTTTCCGCCATGATGACCACGGAAAACACAACGAAACCCAACGGAGACCACAAAACACGTCAAAAACACCCCAAAAAAGAACGGGATGACCCCCAAAACTGGAAGAAAATAACCCCAAAATCATAGATCCACCCCAAAACCACCCTAAACCTACCTGATGTTCTCCAAAACCCACAATTTACCATTTTCCACCATGATGACCATGGAAAACCAAACGAAACCCAACGGAGAAACCAAAACACGTCAAAAACACCCCAAAAAAGAACTGGATCAGAAGTAAGAAAACAAAAAACTATGAATTTCTCTACAAAACAACCCTAAACCTACCTGATGTTATCCAAAACCAACAATCCACTCCCATTTACCTTAACGACCAATGAGAACCCAACAAAACCCAACGGAGACCCCAAAACACGTCAAAAACACTCCAAAAAAGAACGGGATAACACCAAAAAAAACGATAGAAAAACCGCAAAAACCATAGATACAAACCAGAACCACACTAAACCTACCTGATGTTCTCCAAAACCCACAATTTACCATTTTCCACCATGATGACCACGGAAAACACAACGAAACCCAACGGAGACCACAAAACACGTCAAAAACACACCAAAAAAGAACTGGATCACCCCCAAAAAAGAAAGAAAACACCAAAAGCCATAGATCCACACCAAAAGTCCCCCTAAACATACCTGATGTTCTCCAAAACCCACAATTTACAATTTTTCACCATGAGGAACATGGAAAACCAAACGAAACCCAACAGAGACCCCAAAACACGTCATAATCACCCCCCAAAAAAAACTGGATCAGAAGTAAAAAACCCCAAAACTATGAATTTTTCTACAAAACCACCCTAAACCTACCTGATCTTCTCCAAAACCCACAATCCACTCCCATTTACATTAACGACCAACGAGAACCAACAAAACCCATCGGAGACCCCAAAACAAGTCAAAAACACCCCAAACAAGAACGGGATAACCCCTAAAAAAAGAAAGAAAACCCCAAAAACAATAGATCCACACCAAAACCACCCTAAACCTACCTGACGTTCTCCAAAACCCAAAATTTACAATTTTCCACAACGATAACCATGGAAAACCCAAGGAAACCCAACGGACACCCCAAAACACGTCAAAAACACCCCAAAAAAGAACGGGATAACCTCAAAAAAAAAGAAAGAAAACCCCAAAAATCATAGATCCACACCAGAACCACCCTAAACCTACTTGATGTTCTCCAAATCCCAAAGTCCACTCCCAACCACCAGAAAACCCATTAGGAACTCAAAGAAACGCAACGGAAACCCCAAACCACGTGACAAACACCCAAAAAAAAAAACTGGATCAGAAGAAAAAAAAAAAAATAAATAAAAAAAACTATGAATTTCCACCCAAAACCACCCTGAATTCACCTGATCTTCTCCAAAACCCACAATCCACTCCCATTTACCTTAACGACAAACGAGAACCCAACGAAACCCAACGGAGACCCCAAAACACGTCAAAAACACCCCAAAAAACAACTGGTTCAACACCAAAAATGAAAGAAAACCCCAGAAACCATAGATCCAAACCAGAACCACACTAAACCTACCTGATGTTCTCCAAAACCCACAATTTACAATTTTCCGCCATGATGACCACGGAAAACACAACGAAACCCAACGGAGACAACAAAACACGTCAAAAACACCACAAAAAAGAACTGGATCAGAAGTAAAAAAACACAAAACAATGAATTTTTCTAAAAAACCACCCTAAACCTACCTGATCTTCTCCAAAACCCACAATTTACAATTTTCCACCATGATGACCATGGAAAACCAAACGAAACCCAACGGAGAAACCAAAACACGTCAAAAACACCCCAAAAAAGAACTGGATCAGAAGTAAGAAAACAAAAAACTATGAATTTCTCTACAAAACAACCCTAAACCTACCTGATGTTATCCAAAACCCACAATTTACACGTTTCCACCATGATGACCATGGAAAACCAAACAAAACCCAACGGAGACCACAAAACACGTCAAAAACACCCCAAAAAAGAACGGGATGACCCCCAAAACTGGAAGAAAATAACCCCAAAATCATAGATCCACCCCAAAACCACGCTAAACCTACCTGATGTTCTCCAAAACCCACAATTTACCATTTTCCACCATGATGACCATGGAAAACACAACGAAACCCAACGGAGAAACCAAAACACGTCAAAAACACCCCAAAAAAGAACTGGATCAGAAGTAAGAAAACAAAAAACTATGAATTTCTCTACAAAACAACCCTAAACCTACCTGATGTTATCCAAAACCAACAATCCACTCCCATTTACCTTAACGACCAATGAGAACCCAACAAAACCCAACGGAGACCCCAAAACACGTCAAAAACACTCCAAAAAAGAACGGGATAACACCAAAAAAAACGATAGAAAAACCGCAAAAACCATAGATACAAACCAGGACCACACTAAACCTACCTGATGTTCTCCAAAACCCACAATTTACAATTTTCCACCATGATGACCACGGAAAACACAACGAAACCCAACGGAGACCCCAAAACACGTCAAAAACACACCAAAAAAGAACTGGATCACCCCCAAAAAAGAAAGAAAACACCAAAAGCCATAGATCCACACCAAAAGTCCCCCTAAACATACCTGATGTTCTCCAAAACCCACAATTTACAATTGTTCATCATGAGGAACATGGAAAACACAACGAAACCCAACAGAGACCCCAAAACACGTCATAATCACCCCAAAAAAAAAACTGGATCAGAAGTAAAAAACCCCAAAACTATGAATTTTTCTACAAAACCACCCTAAACCTACCTGATCTTCTCCAAAACCCACAATCCACTCCCATTTACATTAACGACCAACGAGAACCAACAAAACCCATCGGAGACACCAAAACAAGTCAAAAACACCCCAAACAAGAACGGGATAACCCCTAAAAAAAGAAAGAAAACCCCAAAAACAATAGATCCACACCAAAACCACCCTAAACCTACCTGACGTTCTCCAAAACCCAAAATTTACAATTTTCCACAACGATAACCATGGAAAACCCAAGGAAACCCAACGGACACCCCAAAACACGTCAAAAACACCCCAAAAAAGAACGGGATAACCTCAAAAAAAAGAAAGAAAACCCCAAAAATCATAGATCCACACCAGAACCACCCTAAACCTACTTGATGTTCTCCAAATCCCAAAGTCCACTCCCAACCACCAGAAAACCCATTAGGAACTCAAAGAAACGCAACGGAAACCCCAAACCACGTGAAAAACACCCAAAAAAAAACTGGATCAGAAGAAAAAAAAAAAAATAAAAAAAAAAAACTATGAATTTCCACCCTGAATTCACCTGATCTTCTCCAAAACCCACAATCCACTCCCATTTACCTTAACGACAAACGAGAACCCAACGAAACCCAACGGAGACCACAAAACACGTCAAAAACACCCCAAAAAACAACTGGTTCAACACCAAAAACGAAAGAAAACCCCAGAAACCATAGATCCAAACCAGAACCACACTAAACCTACCTGATGTTCTCCAAAACCCACAATTTACTCTTTTTCACCATGAGGACCATGGAAAACACAACGAAACCCAACGGAGACCCCAAAACACGTCAAAAACACACCAAAAAAGAACACGATCACCCCCTAAAATGAAAGAAAACTCTAAAAGCCATAGATCCACCCCAAACCCCCCCCCTTCCCCTTAACCTACCTGATGTTCTCCAAAACCCACAATTTACTATTTTTCACCATGAGGACCATGGAAAACCAAACGAAACCCAACGGAGAAACCAAAACACGTCATAAACACCCCAAAAAAGAACTGGATCAGAAGAAAAAAAAAAAAAAAAACTACGAATTTCCACCCAAAACCACCCTGAATTCACCTGATCTTCTCCAAAACCCTCAATCCACTCCCATTTACCTTAACGACAAACGAGAACCGAACGAAACCCAACGGAGACCCCAAAACACGTCAAAAACAATCCAAAAAAACAACTGGTTCAACCCCAAGAACGAAAGAAAACCCCAAAAACCATAGATCCAAACCAGAACCACACTAAACCTACCTGATCTTCTCCAAAACCCACAATTTACAATTTTCCACCATGATGACCACGGAAAACACAACGAAACCCAACGGAGACCACAAAACACGTCATAAATACCCCAAAAAAGAACTGGATCAGAAGTAAAAAAACACAAAACTATGAATTTCTCTACAAAACCACCCTAAACCTACCTGATCTTCTCCAAAACCCACAATCCACTCCCATTTACCTTAACGACCAACGAGAACCCAACAAAACTCTACGGAGACCCCAAATCAAGTCAAAAACACCCCAAACAAGAACGGGATAACCCCTAAAAAAAGAAAGAAAAACCCAAAAACCGAAGATCCAGCCCAAAACCACCCTAAAACTACCTGACGCTTCCAAAACCCACAATTTACTCTTTTCCACAACGATAACCATGGAAAACCAAAGGAAACCAAACGGAGACCACAAAACACGTCAAAAACACCCCAAAAAAGAACGGGATGACCCCCAAAACTGGAAGAAAATAACCCCAAAATCATAGATCCACACCAGAACCACCCTAAACCTACTTGATGTTCTCCAAATCCCAAAGTCCACTCCCAACCAGCAGAAAACCCATTAGGAACTCAACGAAACGCAACAGACACCCCAAAACACGTCAAAAACACCCCAAAAAAGATCTGGATCAGAAGAAAAAAAAAAAAAAAACAAAACCTATGAATTTCCTCCCAAAACCACCCTAAACTCACCTGATCTTCTCCAAAACCCACAATCCACTCCCATTTACATTAACGAGCAACAAGAACACAACAAAACCCAAGTGAGACCACAAAACAATCAAAAACATCCCAATCAAGAATGGGATATCCCCAAAAAAGAAAGAAAACCACAAAAACAATAGATCCACCCCAAAACCACCCTAAACCTACCTGATGTTCTCCAAAACCCACAATTTACTCTTTTCCACAACGATGACCATGGAAAACCCAAGGAAACCCAACGGACACCCCAAAACACGTCAAAAGCACCCCAAAAAAGAACGGGATCACCCCCAAAACTGGAAGAAGATAACCCCAAAATGATAGATCCACCCCAAAACCACCCTAAACCTACCTGATGTTCTCCAAAACCCACAATTTACTCTTTTTCACCATGAGGACCATGGAAAACCAAATGAAACCCAACGGAGAACCCAAAACACGTCAAAAACACCCCAAAAAAGAACTGGATCAGAAATAAAAAGCACAAAACTATGAATTTCTCTACAAAACCACCCTAAACCTACCTGATCTTCTCCAAAACACACTATCCACTCCCATTTACCTTAACGACAAACGAGAACCCAACGAAACCCAACGGAGACCACAAAACACGTGAAAAACACCCAAAAAAAACAACTGGTTCAACCCCAAAAACGAAAGAAAACCCCAAAAACCATAGATCCAAACCAGGACCACACTAAACCTACCTGATCTTCTCCAAAACCCACAATTTACAATTTTCCACCATGATGACCACGGAAAACACAACGAAACCCAACGGAGACCACAAAACACGTCAAAAACACACCAAAAAAGAACTGGATCAGAAGTAAAAAAACACAAAACTATGAATTTTTCTACAAAACCACCCTAAACCTACCTGATCTTCTCCAAAACAAACAATCCACTCCCATTTACCTTAACGACCAACGAGAACCAACAAAACCCAATGGAGACCCCAAAACAAGTCAAAAACACCCAAAACAAGAACGGGATATCCCCAAAAAAGAAAGAAAACCACAAAAACAATAAATCCACCCCAAAACCACCCTAAACCTACCTGATGTTCTCCAAAACACAAAATTTACTCTTTTTCACCATGATGACAACGGAAAACCAAATGAAACCCAAAGGAGAAACCAAAACACGTCAAAAACACCCCAAAAAAGAACTGGATCAGAAGTAAAAAAACACAAAACAATGAATTTTTCTAAAAAACCACCCTAAACCTACCTGATCTTCTCCAAAACCCACAATTTACACGTTTCCACCATGATGACCATGGAAAACCAAACAAAACCCAACGGAGACCACAAAACACGTCAAAAACACCCCAAAAAAGAACGGGATGACCCCCAAAAATGGAAGAAAATAACCCCAAAATCATAGATCCACCCCAAAACCACCCTAAACCTACCTGATCTTCTCCAAAACCCACAATCCACTCCCATTTACATTAACGACCAACGAGAACCAACAAAACCCATCGGAGACACCAAAACAAGTCAAAAACACCCCAAACAAGAACGGGATAACCCCTAAAAAAAGAAAGAAAACCCCAAAAACAATAGATCCACACCAAAACCACCCTAAACCTACCTGACGTTCTCCAAAACCCAAAATTTACAATTTTCCACAATGATAACCATGGAAAACCCAAGGAAACCCAACGGACACCCCAAAACACGTCAAAAACACCCCAAAAAAGAACGGGATAACCTCAAAAAAAAGAAAGAAAACCCCAAAAATCATAGATCCACACCAGAACCACCCTAAACCTACTTGATGTTCTCCAAATCCCAAAGTCCACTCCCAACCACCAGAAAACCCATTAGGAACTCAAAGAAACGCAACGGAAACCCCAAACCACGTGAAAAACACCCAAAAAAAAAACTGGATCAGAAGAAAAAAAAAAAAATAAAAAAAAAAACTATGTATTTCCACCCAAACCCACCCTGAATTCACCTGATCTTCTCCAAAACCCACAATCCACTCCCATTTACCTTAACGACAAACGAGAACCCAACGAAACCCAACGGAGACCAAAAAACACGTCAAAAACACCCCAAAAAACAACTGGTTCAACACCAAAAACGAAAGAAAACCCCAGAAACCATAGATCCAAACCAGAACCACACTAAACCTACCTGATGTTCTCCAAAACACAAAATTTACAATTTTCCGCCATGATGACCACGGAAAACACAACGAAACCCAACGGAGACAACAAAACACGTCAAAAACACCACAAAAAAGAACTGGATCAGAAGTAAAAAAACACAAAACAATGAATTTTTCTAAAAAACCACCCTAAACCTACCTGATCTTCTCCAAAACCCACAATTTACAATTTTCCACAACGATGACCATGGAAAACCAAACAAAACCCAACGGAGACCACAAAACACGTCAAAAACACCCCAAAAAAGAACGGGATGACCCCCAAAACTGGAAGAAAATAACCCCAAAATCATAGATCCACCCCAAAACCACCCTAAACCTACCTGATGTTCTCCAAAACCCACAATTTACCATTTTCCACCATGATGACCATGGAAAACCAAACGAAACCCAACGGAGAAACCAAAACACGTCAAAAACACCCCAAAAAAGAACTGGATCAGAAGTAAGAAAACAAAAAACTATGAATTTCTCTACAAAACAACCCTAAACCTACCTGATGTTATCCAAAACCCACAATTTACACGTTTCCACCATGATGACCATGGAAAACCAAACAAAACCCAACGGAGACCACAAAACACGTCAAAAACACCCCAAAAAAGAACGGGATGACGCCCAAAACTGGAAGAAAATAACCCCAAAATCATAGATCCACCCCAAAACCACGCTAAACCTACCTGATGTTCTCCAAAACCCACAATTTACCATTTTCCACCATGATGACCATGGAAAACACAACGAAACCCAACGGAGAAACCAAAACACGTCAAAAACACCCCAAAAAAGAACTGGATCAGAAGTAAGAAAACAAAAAACTATGAATTTCTCTACAAAACAACCCTAAACCTACCTGATGTTATCCAAAACCAACAATCCACTCCCATTTACCTTAACGACCAATGAGAACCCAACAAAACCCAACGGAGACCCCAAAACACGTCAAAAACACTCCAAAAAAGAACGGGATAACACCAAAAAAAACGATAGAAAAACCGCAAAAACCATAGATACAAACCAGGACCACACTAAACCTACCTGATGTTCTCCAAAACCCACAATTTACCATTTTCCACCATGATGACCACGGAAAACACAACGAAACCCAACGGAGACAACAAAACACGTCAAAAACACACCAAAAAAGAACAGGATCACCCCCAAAAAAGAAAGAAAACACCAAAAGCCATAGATCCACACCAAAAGTCCCCCTAAACATACCTGATGTTCTCCAAAACCCACAATTTACTCTTTTTCACCATGAGGACCATGGAAAACACAACGAAACCCAACGGAGACCCCAAAACACGTCATAATCACCCCAAAAAAAAAACTGGATCAGAAGTAAAAAACCCCAAAACTATGAATTTTTCTACAAAACCACCCTAAACCTACCTGATCTTCTCCAAAACCCACAATCCACTCCCATTTACATTAACGACCAACGAGAACCAACAAAACCCATCGGAGACACCAAAACAAGTCAAAAACACCCCAAACAAGAACGGGATAACCCCTTAAAAAAGAAAGAAAACCCCAAAAACAATAGATCCACACCAAAACCACCCTAAACCTACCTGACGTTCTCCAAAACCCAAAATTTACAATTTTCCACAACGATAACCATGGAAAACCCAAGGAAACCCAACGGAGACCCCAAAACACGTCAAAAACACCCCAAAAAAGAACGGGATAACCTCAAAAAAAAGAAAGAAAATAAACCCAAAAATCATAGATCCACACCAGAACCGCCCTAAACCTACTTGATGTTCTCCAAATCCCAAAGTCCACTCCCAACCACCAGAAAACCCATTAGGAACTCAAAGAAATGCAACGGAAACCCCAAACCACGTGAAAAACACCCCAAAAATAAACTGGATCAGAAGAAAAAAATAAATAAATAAAATAAAAAAAACTATGTATTTCCACCCAAAACCACCCTGAATTCACCTGATCTTCTCCAAAACCCACAATCCACTCCCATTTACCTTAACGACAAACGAGAACCCAACGAAACCCAACGGAGACCACAAAACACGTCAAAAACACCCAAAAAACAACTGGTTCAACACCAAAATCGAAAGAAAACCCCAGAAACCATAGATCCAAACCAGAACCACACTAAACCTACCTGATGTTCTCCAAAAACACAAAATTTACAATTTTCCGCCATGATGACCACGGAAAACACAACGAAACCCAACGGAGACAACAAAACACGTCAAAAACACCCCAAAAAAGAACTGGATCAGAAGTAAAAAAAACACAAAACAATGAATTTTTCTAAAAAACCACCCTAAACCTACCTGATCTTCTCCAAAACCCACAATTTACACGTTTCCACCATGATGACCATGGAAAACCAAACAAAACCCAACGGAGACCACAAAACACGTCAAAAACACCCCAAAAAAGAACGGGATGACCCCCAAAACTGGAAGAAAATAACCCCAAAATCATAGATCCACCCCAAAACCACCCTAAACCTACCTGATGTTCTCCAAAACCCACAATTTACCATTTTCCACCATGATGACCATGGAAAACCAAACGAAACCCAACGGAGAAACCAAACCACGTGAAAAACACCCCAAAAAAGAACTGGATCAGAAGTAAGAAAACACAAAACTATGAATTTCTCTACAAAACAACCCTAAACCTACCTGATGTTATCCAAAACCAACAATCCACTCCCATTTACCTTAACGACCAATGAGAACCCAACAAAACCCAACGGAGACCAAAAAACAGGTCAAAAACACTCCAAAAAAGAACGGGATAACACCAAAAAAATGATAGAAAAACCGCAAAAACCATAGATCCAAACCAGAACCACACTAAACCTACCTGATGTTCTCCAAAACCCACAATTTACAATTTTCCACCATGATGACCACGGAAAACACAACGAAACCCAACGGAGACCCCAAAACACGTCAAAAACACACCAAAAAAGAACAGGATCACCCCCAAAAAAGAAAGAAAACACCAAAAGCCATAGATCCACACCAAAAGTCCCCCTAAACATACCTGATGTTCTCCAAAACCCACAATTTACTCTTTTTCACCATGAGGACCATGGAAAACACAACGAAACCCAACGGAGACCCCAAAACACGTCATAATCACCCCAAAAAAAAAACTGGATCAGAAGTAAAAAACCCCAAAACTATGAATTTTTCTACAAAACCACCCTAAACCTACCTGATCTTCTCCAAAACCCACAATCCACTCCCATTTACATTAACGACCAACGAGAACCAACAAAACCCATCGGAGACACCAAAACAAGTCAAAAACACCCCAAACAAGAACGGGATAACCCCTAAAAAAAGAAAGAAAACCCCAAAAACAATAGATCCACACCAAAACCACCCTAAACCTACCTGACGTTCTCCAAAACCCAAAATTTACAATTTTCCACAACGATAACCATGGAAAACCCAAGGAAACCCAACGGACACCCCAAAACACGTCAAAAACACCCCAAAAAAGAACGGGATAACCTCAAAAAAAAGAAAGAAAATAACCCCACAAATCATAGATCCACACCAGAACCACCCTAAACCTACTTGATGTTCTCCAAATCCCAAAGTCCACTCCCAACCACCAGAAAACCCATTAGGAACTCAAAGAAACGCAACGGAAACCCCAAACCACGTGAAAAACACCCCAAAAAAAAACTGGATCAGAAGAAAAAAAAAAATAAAAAAAAAAAACTATGTATTTCCACCCAAAACCACCCTGAATTCACCTGATCTTCTCCAAAACCCACAATCCACTCCCATTTACCTTAACGACAAACGAGAACCCAACGAAACCCAACGGAGACCAAAAAACACGTCAAAAACACCCCAAAAAACAACTGGTTCAACACCAAAAACGAAAGAAAACCCCAGAAACCATAGATCCAAACCAGAACCACACTAAACCTACCTGATGTTCTCCAAAACACAAAATTTACAATTTTCCGCCATGATGACCACGGAAAACACAACGAAACCCAACGGAGACAACAAAACACGTCAAAAACACCACAAAAAAGAACTGGATCAGAAGTAAAAAAACACAAAACTATGAATTTTTCTAAAAAACCACCCTAAACCTACCTGATCTTCTCCAAAACCCACAATTTACACGTTTCCACCATGATGACCATGGAAAACCAAACAAAACCCAACGGAGACCACAAAACACGTCAAAAACACACCAAAAAAGAACGGGATGACCCCCAAAACTGGAAGAAAATAACCCCAAAATCATAGATCCACCCCAAAACCACCCTAAACCTACCTGATGTTCTCCAAAACCCACAATTTGCCATTTTCCACCATGATGACCATGGAAAACCAAACGAAACCCAACGGAGAAACCAAAACACGTCAAAAACACCCCAAAAAAGAACTGGATCAGAAGTAAGAAAACACAAAACTATGAATTTCTCTACAAAACAACCCTAAACCTACCTGATGTTATCCAAAACCAACAATCCACTCCCATTTACCTTAACGACCAATGAGAACCCAACAAAACCCAACGGAGACCAAAAAACAGGTCAAAAACACTCCAAAAAAGAACGGGATAACACCAAAAAAATGATAGAAAAACCGCAAAAACCATAGATCCAAACCAGAACCACACTAAACCTACCTGATGTTCTCCAAAACCCACAATTTACAATTTTCCACCATGATGACCACGGAAAACACAACGAAACCCAACGGAGACCCCAAAACACGTCAAAAACACACCAAAAAAGAACAGGATCACCCCCAAAAAAGAAAGAAAACACCAAAAGCCATAGATCCACACCAAAAGTCCCCCTAAACATACCTGATGTTCTCCAAAACCCACAATTTACTCTTTTTCACCATGAGGACCATGGAAAACACAACGAAACCCAACGGAGACCCCAAAACACGTCATAATCACCCCAAAAAAAAAACTGGATCAGAAGTAAAAAACCCCAAAACTATGAATTTTTCTACAAAACCACCCTAAACCTACCTGATCTTCTCCAAAACCCACAATCCACTCCCATTTACATTAACGACCAACGAGAACCAACAAAACCCATCGGAGACACCAAAACAAGTCAAAAACACCCCAAACAAGAACGGGATAACCCCTAAAAAAAGAAAGAAAACCCCAAAAACAATAGATCCACACCAAAACCACCCTAAACCTACCTGACGTTCTCCAAAACCCAAAATTTACAATTTTCCACAACGATAACCATGGAAAACCCAAGGAAACCCAACGAAACACCCCAAAACACGTCAAAAACACCCCAAAAAAGAACGGGATAACCTAAAAAAAAAGAAAGAAAACCCCAAAAATCATAGATCCACACCAGAACCACCCTAAACCTACTTGATGTTCTCCAAATCCCAAAGTCCACTCCCAACCACCAGAAAACCCATTAGGAACTCAAAGAAACGCAACGGAAACCCCAAACCACGTGACAAACACCCAAAAAAAAAAACTGGATCAGAAGAAAAAAAAAAAAATAAAAAAAAAAAACTATGAATTTCCACCCAAAACCACCCTGAATTCACCTGATCTTCTCCAAAACCCACAATCCACTCCCATTTACCTTAACGACAAACGAGAACCCAACGAAACCCAACGGAGACCCCAAAACACGTCAAAAACACCCCAAAAAACAACTGGTTCAACACCAAAAATGAAAGAAAACCCCAGAAACCATAGATCCAAACCAGAACCACACTAAACCTACCTGATGTTCTCCAAAACCCACAATTTACAATTTTCCGCCATGATGACCACGGAAAACACAACGAAACCCAACGGAGACAACAAAACACGTCAAAAACACCACAAAAAAGAACTGGATCAGAAGTAAAAAAACACAAAACAATGAATTTTTCTAAAAAACCACCCTAAACCTACCTGATCTTCTCCAAAACCCACAATTTACAATTTTCCACAACGATGACCATGGAAAACCAAACAAAACCCAACGGAGACCACAAAACACGTCAAAAACACCCCAAAAAAGAACGGGATGACCCCCAAAACTGGAAGAAAATAACCCCAAAATCATAGATCCACCCCAAAACCACCCTAAACCTACCTGATGTTCTCCAAAACCCACAATTTACCATTTTCCACCATGATGACCATGGAAAACCAAACGAAACCCAACGGAGAAACCAAAACACGTCAAAAACACCCCAAAAAAGAACTGGATCAGAAGTAAGAAAACAAAAAACTATGAATTTCTCTACAAAACAACCCTAAACCTACCTGATGTTATCCAAAACCCACAATTTACACGTTTCCACCATGATGACCATGGAAAACCAAACAAAACCCAACGGAGACCACAAAACACGTCAAAAACACCCCAAAAAAGAACGGGATGACCCCCAAAACTGGAAGAAAATAACCCCAAAATCATAGATCCACCCCAAAACCACGCTAAACCTACCTGATGTTCTCCAAAACCCACAATTTACCATTTTCCACCATGATGACCATGGAAAACACAACGAAACCCAACGGAGAAACCAAAACACGTCAAAAACACCCCAAAAAAGAACTGGATCAGAAGTAAGAAAACAAAAAACTATGAATTTCTCTACAAAACAACCCTAAACCTACCTGATGTTATCCAAAACCAACAATCCACTCCCATTTACCTTAACGACCAATGAGAACCCAACAAAACCCAACGGAGACCACAAAACACGTCAAAAACACTCCAAAAAAGAACGGGATAACACCAAAAAAAACGATAGAAAAACCGCAAAAACCATAGATACAAACCAGGACCACACTAAACCTACCTGATGTTCTCCAAAACCCACAATTTACAATTTTCCACCATGATGACCACGGAAAACACAACGAAACCCAACGGAGACCCCAAAACACGTCAAAAACACACCAAAAAAGAACTGGATCACCCCCAAAAAAGAAAGAAAACACCAAAAGCCATAGATCCACACCAAAAGTCCCCCTAAACATACCTGATGTTCTCCAAAACCCACAATTTACAATTGTTCATCATGAGGAACATGGAAAACACAACGAAACCCAACAGAGACCCCAAAACACGTCATAATCACCCCAAAAAAAAAACTGGATCAGAAGTAAAAAACCCCAAAACTATGAATTTTTCTACAAAACCACCCTAAACCTACCTGATCTTCTCCAAAACCCACAATCCACTCCCATTTACATTAACGACCAACGAGAACCAACAAAACCCATCGGAGACACCAAAACAAGTCAAAAACACCCCAAACAAGAACGGGATAACCCCTAAAAAAAGAAAGAAAACCCCAAAAACAATAGATCCACACCAAAACCACCCTAAACCTACCTGACGTTCTCCAAAACCCAAAATTTACAATTTTCCACAACGATAACCATGGAAAACCCAAGGAAACCCAACGGAGACCCCAAAACACGTCAAAAACACCCCAAAAAAGAACGGGATAACCTCAAAAAAAAAGAAAGAAAACCCCAAAAATCATAGATCCACACCAGAACCACCCTAAACCTACTTGATGTTCTCCAAATCCCAAAGTCCACTCCCAACCACCAGAAAACCCATTAGGAACTCAAAGAAACGCAACGGAAACCCCAAACCACGTGAAAAACACCCAAAAAAAAACTGGATCAGAAGAAAAAAAAAAAAATAAAAAAAAAAAACTATGAATTTCCACCCTGAATTCACCTGATCTTCTCCAAAACCCACAATCCACTCCCATTTACCTTAACGACAAACGAGAACCCAACGAAACCCAACGGAGACCACAAAACACGTCAAAAACACCCCAAAAAACAACTGGTTCAACACCAAAAACGAAAGAAAACCCCAGAAACCATAGATCCAAACCAGAACCACACTAAACCTACCTGATGTTCTCCAAAACCCACAATTTACTCTTTTTCACCATGAGGACCATGGAAAACACAACGAAACCCAACGGAGACCCCAAAACACGTCAAAAACACACCAAAAAAGAACACGATCACCCCCTAAAATGAAAGAAAACTCTAAAAGCCATAGATCCACCCCAAACCCCCCCCCTTCCCCTTAACCTACCTGATGTTCTCCAAAACCCACAATTTACTATTTTTCACCATGAGGACCATGGAAAACCAAACGAAACCCAACGGAGAAACCAAAACACGTCATAAACACCCCAAAAAAGAACTGGATCAGAAGAAAAAAAAAAAAAAAAACTACGAATTTCCACCCAAAACCACCCTGAATTCACCTGATCTTCTCCAAAACCCTCAATCCACTCCCATTTACCTTAACGACAAACGAGAACCGAACGAAACCCAACGGAGACCCCAAAACACGTCAAAAACAATCCAAAAAAACAACTGGTTCAACCCCAAGAACGAAAGAAAACCCCAAAAACCATAGATCCAAACCAGAACCACACTAAACCTACCTGATCTTCTCCAAAACCCACAATTTACAATTTTCCACCATGATGACCACGGAAAACACAACGAAACCCAACGGAGACCACAAAACACGTCATAAATACCCCAAAAAAGAACTGGATCAGAAGTAAAAAAACACAAAACTATGAATTTCTCTACAAAACCACCCTAAACCTACCTGATCTTCTCCAAAACCCACAATCCACTCCCATTTACCTTAACGACCAACGAGAACCCAACAAAACTCTACGGAGACCCCAAATCAAGTCAAAAACACCCCAAACAAGAACGGGATAACCCCTAAAAAAAGAAAGAAAAACCCAAAAACCGAAGATCCAGCCCAAAACCACCCTAAAACTACCTGACGCTTCCAAAACCCACAATTTACTCTTTTCCACAACGATAACCATGGAAAACCAAAGGAAACCAAACGGAGACCACAAAACACGTCAAAAACACCCCAAAAAAGAACGGGATGACCCCCAAAACTGGAAGAAAATAACCCCAAAATCATAGATCCACACCAGAACCACCCTAAACCTACTTGATGTTCTCCAAATCCCAAAGTCCACTCCCAACCAGCAGAAAACCCATTAGGAACTCAACGAAACGCAACAGACACCCCAAAACACGTCAAAAACACCCCAAAAAAGATCTGGATCAGAAGAAAAAAAAAAAAAAAACAAAACCTATGAATTTCCTCCCAAAACCACCCTAAACTCACCTGATCTTCTCCAAAACCCACAATCCACTCCCATTTACATTAACGAGCAACAAGAACACAACAAAACCCAAGTGAGACCACAAAACAATCAAAAACATCCCAATCAAGAATGGGATATCCCCAAAAAAGAAAGAAAACCACAAAAACAATAGATCCACCCCAAAACCACCCTAAACCTACCTGATGTTCTCCAAAACCCACAATTTACTCTTTTCCACAACGATGACCATGGAAAACCCAAGGAAACCCAACGGACACCCCAAAACACGTCAAAAGCACCCCAAAAAAGAACGGGATCACCCCCAAAACTGGAAGAAGATAACCCCAAAATGATAGATCCACCCCAAAACCACCCTAAACCTACCTGATGTTCTCCAAAACCCACAATTTACTCTTTTTCACCATGAGGACCATGGAAAACCAAATGAAACCCAACGGAGAACCCAAAACACGTCAAAAACACCCCAAAAAAGAACTGGATCAGAAATAAAAAGCACAAAACTATGAATTTCTCTACAAAACCACCCTAAACCTACCTGATCTTCTCCAAAACACACTATCCACTCCCATTTACCTTAACGACAAACGAGAACCCAACGAAACCCAACGGAGACCACAAAACACGTCAAAAACACCCAAAAAAAACAACTGGTTCAACCCCAAAAACGAAAGAAAACCCCAAAAACCATAGATCCAAACCAGGACCACACTAAACCTACCTGATCTTCTCCAAAACCCACAATTTACAATTTTCCACCATGATGACCACGGAAAACACAACGAAACCCAACGGAGACCACAAAACACGTCAAAAACACACCAAAAAAGAACTGGATCAGAAGTAAAAAAACACAAAACTATGAATTTTTCTACAAAACCACCCTAAACCTACCTGATCTTCTCCAAAACAAACAATCCACTCCCATTTACCTTAACGACCAACGAGAACCAACAAAACCCAATGGAGACCCCAAAACAAGTCAAAAACACCCAAAACAAGAACGGGATATCCCCAAAAAAGAAAGAAAACCACAAAAACAATAAATCCACCCCAAAACCACCCTAAACCTACCTGATGTTCTCCAAAACACAAAATTTACTCTTTTTCACCATGATGACAACGGAAAACCAAATGAAACCCAAAGGAGAAACCAAAACACGTCAAAAACACCCCAAAAAAGAACTGGATCAGAAGTAAAAAAACACAAAACAATGAATTTTTCTAAAAAACCACCCTAAACCTACCTGATCTTCTCCAAAACCCACAATTTACACGTTTCCACCATGATGACCATGGAAAACCAAACAAAACCCAACGGAGACCACAAAACACGTCAAAAACACCCCAAAAAAGAACGGGATGACCCCCAAAAATGGAAGAAAATAACCCCAAAATCATAGATCCACCCCAAAACCACCCTAAACCTACCTGATCTTCTCCAAAACCCACAATCCACTCCCATTTACATTAACGACCAACGAGAACCAACAAAACCCATCGGAGACACCAAAACAAGTCAAAAACACCCCAAACAAGAACGGGATAACCCCTAAAAAAAGAAAGAAAACCCCAAAAACAATAGATCCACACCAAAACCACCCTAAACCTACCTGACGTTCTCCAAAACCCAAAATTTACAATTTTCCACAATGATAACCATGGAAAACCCAAGGAAACCCAACGGACACCCCAAAACACGTCAAAAACACCCCAAAAAAGAACGGGATAACCTCAAAAAAAAGAAAGAAAACCCCAAAAATCATAGATCCACACCAGAACCACCCTAAACCTACTTGATGTTCTCCAAATCCCAAAGTCCACTCCCAACCACCAGAAAACCCATTAGGAACTCAAAGAAACGCAACGGAAACCCCAAACCACGTGAAAAACACCCAAAAAAAAAACTGGATCAGAAGAAAAAAAAATAAAAAAAAAAAAAACTATGTATTTCCACCCAAACCCACCCTGAATTCACCTGATCTTCTCCAAAACCCACAATCCACTCCCATTTACCTTAACGACAAACGAGAACCCAACGAAACCCAACGGAGACCAAAAAACACGTCAAAAACACCCCAAAAAACAACTGGTTCAACACCAAAAACGAAAGAAAACCCCAGAAACCATAGATCCAAACCAGAACCACACTAAACCTACCTGATGTTCTCCAAAACACAAAATTTACAATTTTCCGCCATGATGACCACGGAAAACACAACGAAACCCAACGGAGACAACAAAACACGTCAAAAACACCACAAAAAAGAACTGGATCAGAAGTAAAAAAACACAAAACAATGAATTTTTCTAAAAAACCACCCTAAACCTACCTGATCTTCTCCAAAACCCACAATTTACAATTTTCCACAACGATGACCATGGAAAACCAAACAAAACCCAACGGAGACCACAAAACACGTCAAAAACACCCCAAAAAAGAACGGGATGACCCCCAAAACTGGAAGAAAATAACCCCAAAATCATAGATCCACCCCAAAACCACCCTAAACCTACCTGATGTTCTCCAAAACCCACAATTTACCATTTTCCACCATGATGACCATGGAAAACCAAACGAAACCCAACGGAGAAACCAAAACACGTCAAAAACACCCCAAAAAAGAACTGGATCAGAAGTAAGAAAACAAAAAACTATGAATTTCTCTACAAAACAACCCTAAACCTACCTGATGTTATCCAAAACCCACAATTTACACGTTTCCACCATGATGACCATGGAAAACCAAACAAAACCCAACGGAGACCACAAAACACGTCAAAAACACCCCAAAAAAGAACGGGATGACGCCCAAAACTGGAAGAAAATAACCCCAAAATCATAGATCCACCCCAAAACCACGCTAAACCTACCTGATGTTCTCCAAAACCCACAATTTACCATTTTCCACCATGATGACCATGGAAAACACAACGAAACCCAACGGAGAAACCAAAACACGTCAAAAACACCCCAAAAAAGAACTGGATCAGAAGTAAGAAAACAAAAAACTATGAATTTCTCTACAAAACAACCCTAAACCTACCTGATGTTATCCAAAACCAACAATCCACTCCCATTTACCTTAACGACCAATGAGAACCCAACAAAACCCAACGGAGACCCCAAAACACGTCAAAAACACTCCAAAAAAGAACGGGATAACACCAAAAAAAACGATAGAAAAACCGCAAAAACCATAGATACAAACCAGGACCACACTAAACCTACCTGATGTTCTCCAAAACCCACAATTTACCATTTTCCACCATGATGACCACGGAAAACACAACGAAACCCAACGGAGACAACAAAACACGTCAAAAACACACCAAAAAAGAACAGGATCACCCCCAAAAAAGAAAGAAAACACCAAAAGCCATAGATCCACACCAAAAGTCCCCCTAAACATACCTGATGTTCTCCAAAACCCACAATTTACTCTTTTTCACCATGAGGACCATGGAAAACACAACGAAACCCAACGGAGACCCCAAAACACGTCATAATCACCCCAAAAAAAAAACTGGATCAGAAGTAAAAAACCCCAAAACTATGAATTTTTCTACAAAACCACCCTAAACCTACCTGATCTTCTCCAAAACCCACAATCCACTCCCATTTACATTAACGACCAACGAGAACCAACAAAACCCATCGGAGACACCAAAACAAGTCAAAAACACCCCAAACAAGAACGGGATAACCCCTTAAAAAAGAAAGAAAACCCCAAAAACAATAGATCCACACCAAAACCACCCTAAACCTACCTGACGTTCTCCAAAACCCAAAATTTACAATTTTCCACAACGATAACCATGGAAAACCCAAGGAAACCCAACGGAGACCCCAAAACACGTCAAAAACACCCCAAAAAAGAACGGGATAACCTCAAAAAAAAGAAAGAAAATAAACCCAAAAATCATAGATCCACACCAGAACCGCCCTAAACCTACTTGATGTTCTCCAAATCCCAAAGTCCACTCCCAACCACCAGAAAACCCATTAGGAACTCAAAGAAATGCAACGGAAACCCCAAACCACGTGAAAAACACCCCAAAAATAAACTGGATCAGAAGAAAAAAAAAAATAAATAAAATAAAAAAAACTATGTATTTCCACCCAAAACCACCCTGAATTCACCTGATCTTCTCCAAAACCCACAATCCACTCCCATTTACCTTAACGACAAACGAGAACCCAACGAAACCCAACGGAGACCACAAAACACGTCAAAAACACCCAAAAAACAACTGGTTCAACACCAAAATCGAAAGAAAACCCCAGAAACCATAGATCCAAACCAGAACCACACTAAACCTACCTGATGTTCTCCAAAAACACAAAATTTACAATTTTCCGCCATGATGACCACGGAAAACACAACGAAACCCAACGGAGACAACAAAACACGTCAAAAACACCCCAAAAAAGAACTGGATCAGAAGTAAAAAAAACACAAAACAATGAATTTTTCTAAAAAACCACCCTAAACCTACCTGATCTTCTCCAAAACCCACAATTTACACGTTTCCACCATGATGACCATGGAAAACCAAACAAAACCCAACGGAGACCACAAAACACGTCAAAAACACCCCAAAAAAGAACGGGATGACCCCCAAAACTGGAAGAAAATAACCCCAAAATCATAGATCCACCCCAAAACCACCCTAAACCTACCTGATGTTCTCCAAAACCCACAATTTACCATTTTCCACCATGATGACCATGGAAAACCAAACGAAACCCAACGGAGAAACCAAACCACGTGAAAAACACCCCAAAAAAGAACTGGATCAGAAGTAAGAAAACACAAAACTATGAATTTCTCTACAAAACAACCCTAAACCTACCTGATGTTATCCAAAACCAACAATCCACTCCCATTTACCTTAACGACCAATGAGAACCCAACAAAACCCAACGGAGACCAAAAAACAGGTCAAAAACACTCCAAAAAAGAACGGGATAACACCAAAAAAATGATAGAAAAACCGCAAAAACCATAGATCCAAACCAGAACCACACTAAACCTACCTGATGTTCTCCAAAACCCACAATTTACAATTTTCCACCATGATGACCACGGAAAACACAACGAAACCCAACGGAGACCCCAAAACACGTCAAAAACACACCAAAAAAGAACAGGATCACCCCCAAAAAAGAAAGAAAACACCAAAAGCCATAGATCCACACCAAAAGTCCCCCTAAACATACCTGATGTTCTCCAAAACCCACAATTTACTCTTTTTCACCATGAGGACCATGGAAAACACAACGAAACCCAACGGAGACCCCAAAACACGTCATAATCACCCCAAAAAAAAAACTGGATCAGAAGTAAAAAACCCCAAAACTATGAATTTTTCTACAAAACCACCCTAAACCTACCTGATCTTCTCCAAAACCCACAATCCACTCCCATTTACATTAACGACCAACGAGAACCAACAAAACCCATCGGAGACACCAAAACAAGTCAAAAACACCCCAAACAAGAACGGGATAACCCCTAAAAAAAGAAAGAAAACCCCAAAAACAATAGATCCACACCAAAACCACCCTAAACCTACCTGACGTTCTCCAAAACCCAAAATTTACAATTTTCCACAACGATAACCATGGAAAACCCAAGGAAACCCAACGGACACCCCAAAACACGTCAAAAACACCCCAAAAAAGAACGGGATAACCTCAAAAAAAAGAAAGAAAATAACCCCACAAATCATAGATCCACACCAGAACCACCCTAAACCTACTTGATGTTCTCCAAATCCCAAAGTCCACTCCCAACCACCAGAAAACCCATTAGGAACTCAAAGAAACGCAACGGAAACCCCAAACCACGTGAAAAACACCCCAAAAAAAAACTGGATCAGAAGAAAAAAAAAAATAAAAAAAAAAAACTATGTATTTCCACCCAAAACCACCCTGAATTCACCTGATCTTCTCCAAAACCCACAATCCACTCCCATTTACCTTAACGACAAACGAGAACCCAACGAAACCCAACGGAGACCAAAAAACACGTCAAAAACACCCCAAAAAACAACTGGTTCAACACCAAAAACGAAAGAAAACCCCAGAAACCATAGATCCAAACCAGAACCACACTAAACCTACCTGATGTTCTCCAAAACCCACAATTTACAATTTTCCGCCATGATGACCACGGAAAACACAACGAAACCCAACGGAGACAACAAAACACGTCAAAAACACCCCAAAAAAGAACTGGATCAGAAGTAAAAAAACACAAAACTATGAATTTTTCTAAAAAACCACCCTAAACCTACCTGATCTTCTCCAAAACCCACAATTTACACGTTTCCACCATGATGACCATGGAAAACCAAACAAAACCCAACGGAGACCACAAAACACGTCAAAAACACACCAAAAAAGAACGGGATGACCCCCAAAACTGGAAGAAAATAACCCCAAAATCATAGATCCACCCCAAAACCACCCTAAACCTACCTGATGTTCTCCAAAACCCACAATTTGCCATTTTCCACCATGATGACCATGGAAAACCAAACGAAACCCAACGGAGAAACCAAAACACGTCAAAAACACCCCAAAAAAGAACTGGATCAGAAGTAAGAAAACACAAAACTATGAATTTCTCTACAAAACAACCCTAAACCTACCTGATGTTATCCAAAACCAACAATCCACTCCCATTTACCTTAACGACCAATGAGAACCCAACAAAACCCAACGGAGACCAAAAAACAGGTCAAAAACACTCCAAAAAAGAACGGGATAACACCAAAAAAATGATAGAAAAACCGCAAAAACCATAGATCCAAACCAGAACCACACTAAACCTACCTGATGTTCTCCAAAACCCACAATTTACAATTTTCCACCATGATGACCACGGAAAACACAACGAAACCCAACGGAGACCCCAAAACACGTCAAAAACACACCAAAAAAGAACAGGATCACCCCCAAAAAAGAAAGAAAACACCAAAAGCCATAGATCCACACCAAAAGTCCCCCTAAACATACCTGATGTTCTCCAAAACCCACAATTTACTCTTTTTCACCATGAGGACCATGGAAAACACAACGAAACCCAACGGAGACCCCAAAACACGTCATAATCACCCCAAAAAAAAAACTGGATCAGAAGTAAAAAACCCCAAAACTATGAATTTTTCTACAAAACCACCCTAAACCTACCTGATCTTCTCCAAAACCCACAATCCACTCCCATTTACATTAACGACCAACGAGAACCAACAAAACCCATCGGAGACACCAAAACAAGTCAAAAACACCCCAAACAAGAACGGGATAACCCCTAAAAAAAGAAAGAAAACCCCAAAAACAATAGATCCACACCAAAACCACCCTAAACCTACCTGACGTTCTCCAAAACCCAAAATTTACAATTTTCCACAACGATAACCATGGAAAACCCAAGGAAACCCAACGGAGACCCCAAAACACGTCAAAAACACCCCAAAAAAGAACGGGATAACCTCAAAAAAAAGAAAGAAAATAACCCCAAAAATAATAGATCCACACCAGAACCACCCTAAACCTACTTGATGTTCTCCAAATCCCAAAGTCCACTCCCAACCACCAGAAAACCCATTAGGAACTCAAAGAAACGCAACGGAAACCCCAAACCACGTGAAAAACACCCCAAAAAAAAACTGGATCAGAAGAAAAAAAAAAAAAAAAAAAAAAAAAAAACTATGTATTTCCACCCAAAACCACCCTGAATTCACCTGATCTTCTCCAAAACCCACAATCCACTCCCATTTACCTTAACGACAAACGAGAAACCAACGAAACCCAACGGAGACCACAAAACACGTCAAAAACACCCCAAAAAACAACTGGTTCAACACCAAAAATGAAAGAAAACCCCAGAAACCATAGATCCAAACCAGAACCACACTAAACCTACCTGATGTTCTCCAAAACCCACAATTTACAATTTTCCGCCATGATGACCACGGAAAACACAACGAAACCCAACGGAGAAACCAAAACACGTCAAAAACACCCCAAAAAAGAACTGGATCAGAAGTAAGAAAACACAAAATTATGAATTTCTCTACAAAACAACCCTAAACCTACCTGATGTTATCCAAAACCAACAATCCACTCCCATTTACCTTAACGACCAATGAGAACCCAACAAAACCCAACGGAGACCACAAAACACGTCAAAAACACTCCAAAAAAGAACGGGATAACACCAAAAAAATGATAGAAAAACCGCAAAAACCATAGATCCAAACCAGAACCACACTAAACCTACCTGATGTTCTCCAAAACCCACAATTTACCATTTTCCACCATGATGACCACGGAAAACACAACGAAACCCAACGGAGACCCCAAAACACGTCAAAAACACACCAAAAAAGAACAGGATCACCCCCAAAAAAGAAAGAAAACACCAAAAGCCATAGATCCACACCAAAAGTCCCCCTAAACATACCTGATGTTCTCCAAAACCCACAATTTACTCTTTTTCACCATGAGGACCATGGAAAACACAACGAAACCCAACGGAGACCCCAAAACACGTCATAATCACCCCAAAAAAAAAACTGGATCAGAAGTAAAAAACCCCAAAACTATGAATTTTTCTACAAAACCACCCTAAACCTACCTGATCTTCTCCAAAACCCACAATCCACTCCCATTTACATTAACGACCAACGAGAACCAACAAAACCCATCGGAGACACCAAAACAAGTCAAAAACACCCCAAACAAGAACGGGATAACCCCTAAAAAAAGAAAGAAAACCCCAAAAACAATAGATCCACACCAAAACCACCCTAAACCTACCTGACGTTCTCCAAAACCCAAAATTTACAATTTTCCACAACGATAACCATGGAAAACCCAAGGAAACCCAACGGAGACCCCAAAACACGTCAAAAACACCCCAAAAAAGAACGGGATAACCTCAAAAAAAAGAAAGAAAACCCCAAAAATCATAGATCCACACCAGAACCACCCTAAACCTACTTGATGTTCTCCAAATCCCAAAGTCCACTCCCAACCACCAGAAAACCCATTAGGAACTCAAAGAAACGCAACGGAAACCCCAAACCACGTCAAAAACACCCCAAAAAAAAACTGGATCAGAAGAAAAAAATAAATAAATAAATAAATAAAAAACTATGTATTTCCACCCAAAACCACCCTGAATTCACCTGATCTTCTCCAAAACCCACAATCCACTCCCATTTACCTTAACGACAAACGAGAACCCAACGAAACCCAACGGAGACCACAAAACACGTCAAAAACACCCCAAAAAACAACTGGTTCAACACCAAACACGAAAGAAAACCCCAGAAACCATAGATCCAAACCAGAACCACACTAAACCTACCTGATGTTCTCCAAAACCCACAATTTACAATTTTCCGCCATGATGACCACGGAAAACACAACGAAACCCAACGGAGACCCCAAAACACGTCAAAAACACCCCAAAAAAGAATGGGATGACCCACAAATCTGGAAGAAAATAACCCCAAAATCATAGATCCACCCCAAAACCACCCTAAACTTACTTGATGTTCTCCAAATCCCAAAGTCCACTCCCAACCACCAGAAAACCCATTAGGAACTCAAAGAAACGCAACGGAAACCCCAAACCATGTCAAAAACACCCGAAAAAAGAACTGGATCAGAAGAAAAAAAAAAAAACTACGAATTTCCACCCAAAACCACCCTGAATTCACCTGATCTTCTCCAAAACCCACAATCCACTCCCATTTACCTTAACAACAAACGAAAACCCAACGAAACCCAACGGAGACCACAAAACACGTCAAAAACACCCCAAAAAACAACTGGTTCAACACCAAAAACGAAAGAAAACCCCAGAAACCATAGCTCCAAACCAGAACCACACTAAACCTACCTGATGTTCTCCAAAACCCACAATTTACCATTTTCCACCATGATGACCACGGAAAACACAACGAAACCCAATGGAGACAACAAAACACGTCAAAAACACACCAAAAAAGAACAGGATCACCCCCAAAAAAGAAAGAAAACACCAAAAGCCATAGATCCACACCAAAAGTCCCCCTAAACATACCTGATGTTCTCCAAAACCCACAATTTACTCTTTTTCACCATGAGGACCATGGAAAACACAACGAAACCCAACGGAGACCCCAAAACACGTCATAATCACCCCAAAAAAAAAACTGGATCAGAGTAAAAAAACCCAAAACAATGAATTTTTCTACAAAACCACCCTAAACCTACCTGATCTTCTCCAAAACCACAATTTACACGTTTCCACCATGATGACCATGGAAAACCAAACGAAACCCAACGGAGAAACCAAAACACGTCAAAAACACCCCAAAAAAGAACTGGATCTGAAGTAAGAAAACACAAAACTATGAATTTCTCTACAAAACAACCCTAAACCTACCTGATCTTCTCCAAAACCAACAATCCACTCCCATTTACCTTAACGACCAATGAGACCCCAACAAAACCCAACGGAGACCACAAAACACGTCAAAAACACTCCAAAAAAGAACGGGATAACACCAAAAAAATGATAGAAAAACCGCAAAAACCATAGATCCAAACCAGAACCACACTAAACCTACCTGATGTTCTCCAAAACCCACAATTTACCATTTTCCACCATGATGACCACGGAAAACACAACGAAACCCAACGGAGACCCCAAAACACGTCAAAAACACACCAAAAAAGAACAGGATCACCCCCAAAAAAGAAAGAAAACACCAAAAGCCATAGATCCACACCAAAAGTCCCCCTAAACATACCTGATGTTCTCCAAAACCCACAATTTACTCTTTTTCACCATGAGGACCATGGAAAACACAACGAAACCCAACGGAGACCCCAAAACACGTCATAATCACCCCAAAAAAAAAACTGGATCAGAAGTAAAAAACCCCAAAACTATGAATTTTTCTACAAAACCACCCTAAACCTACCTGATCTTCTCCAAAACCCACAATCCACTCCCATTTACATTAACGACCAACGAGAACCAACAAAACCCATCGGAGACACCAAAACAAGTCAAAAACACCCCAAACAAGAATGGGATAACCCCTAAAAAAAGAAAGAAAACCCCAAAAACAATAGATCCACACCAAAACCACCCTAAACCTACCTGACGTTCTCCAAAACCCAAAATTTACAATTTTCCACAACGATAACCATGGAAAACCCAAGGAAACCCAACGGAGACCCCAAAACACGTCAAAAACACCCCAAAAAAGAACGGGATAACCTCAAAAAAAAGAAAGAAAACCCCAAAAATCATAGATCCACACCAGAACCACCCTAAACCTACTTGATGTTCTCCAAATCCCAAAGTCCACTCCCAACCACCAGAAAACCCATTAGGAACTCAAAGAAACGCAACGGAAACCCCAAACCACGTCAAAAACACCCAAAAAAAGAACTGGATCAGAAGAAAAAAAAAAAAATAAAAAAAAAACAACTATGTATTTCCACCCAAAACCACCCTGAATTCACCTGATCTTCTCCAAAACCCACAATCCACTCCCATTTACCTTAACGACAAACGAGAACCCAACGAAACCCAACGGAGACCACAAAACACGTCAAAAACACCCCAAAAAACAACTGGTTCAACACCAAAAACGAAAGAAAACACCAGAAACCATAGATCCAAACCAGAACCACACTAAACCTACCTGATCTTCTCCAAAACCCACAATTTACAATTTTCCGCCATGATGACCACGGAAAACACAATGAAACCCAACGGAGACCCCAAAACACGTCAAAAACACACCAAAAAAGAACACGATCAACCCCTAAAACGAAAGAAAATTCTAAAAGCCATAGATCCACCCCAAACCCCCTCCCCCTTAACCTACCCGATGTTCTCCAAAACCCACATTTTACAATTTTCCACCATGATGACCATGGAAAACACAACGAAACCCAACGGAGAAAACAAAACACGTCAAAAACACCCCAAAAAAGAACTGGATCAGAAGTAAAAAAACACAAAACTATGAATTTCTCTACAAAACCACCCTAAACCTACCTGATCTTCTCCAAAACCCACAATCCACTCCCATTTACCTTAACGACCAATGAGAACCCAACAAAACCCATCGGAGACCCCAAAACAAGTCAAAAACACCCCAAACAAGAACGGGATAACCCCTAAAAAAAGAAAGAAAACCCCAAAAACCATAGATCCACACCAAAACCACCCTAAACCTACCTGACGTTCTCCAAAACCCAAAATTTACAATTTTCCACAACGATAACCATGGAAAACCCAAGGAAACCCAACGGAGACCCCAAAACACGTCAAAAACACCCCAAAAAAGAACGGGATAACCTCAAAAAAAAGAAAGAAAACCCCAAAAATCATAGATCCACACCAGAACCACCCTAAACCTACTTGATGTTCTCCAAATCCCAAAGTCCACTCCCAACCACCAGAAAACCCATTAGGAACTCAAAGAAACGCAACGGAAACCCCAAACCACGTGAAAAACACCCAAAAAAAAAACTGGATCAGAAGAAAAAAAAAAAATAAAAAAAAAAAACTATGTATTTCCACCCAAAACCACCCTGAATTCACCTGATCTTCTCCAAAACCCACAATCCACTCCCATTTACCTTAACGACAAACGAGAACCCAACGAAACCCAACGGAGACCACAAAACACGTCAAAAACACCCCAAAAAACAACTGGTTCAACACCAAAAACGAAAGAAAACCCCAGAAACCATAGATCCAAACCAGAACCACACTAAACCTACCTGATGTTCTCCAAAACCCACAATTCACAATTTTCCGCCATGATGACCACGGAAAACACAACGAAACCCAACGGAGACCCCAAAACACGTCAAAAACACCCCAAAAAAGAACACGATCAACCCCTAAAACGAAAGAAAACTCTAAAAGCCATAGATCCACCCCAAACCCCCCCCCCTTAACCTACCTGATGTTCTCCAAAACCCACAATTTACAATTTTCCACCATGATGACCACGGAAAACACAACGAAACCCAACGGAGACCCCAAAACACGTCAAAAACACACCAAAAAAGAACAGGATCACCCCCAAAAAAGAAAGAAAACACCAAAAGCCATAGATCCACACCAAAAGTCCCCCTAAACATACCTGATGTTCTCCAAAACCCACAATTTACACTTTTTATCCATGACGACCATGGAAAACCAAACGAAACCCAACGGAGACCCCAAAACACATCATAATCACCCCAAAAAAAAAACTGGATCAGAAGTAAAACACCCCAAAACTATGAATTTTTCTACAAAACCACCCTAAACCTAGCTGATCTTCTCCAAAACCCACAATCCACTCCCATTTACATTAACGACCAACGAGAACCAACAAAACCCATCGGAGACACCAAAAAAGGTCAAAAACACCCCAAACAAGAACGGGATAACCCCTAAAAAAAGAAAGAAAACCCCCAAAAAAATAGATCCATACCAAAACCACCCTAAACCTACCTGATCTTCTCCAAAACCCACAATCCACTCCCATTTATCTTAACGACAAACGAGAACCCAACGAAACCCAACGGAGACCAAAAAACACGTCAAAAACACCCCAAAAAACAACTGGTTCGACACCAAAAACGAAAGAAAACCCCAGAAACCATAGATCCAAACCAGAACCACACTAAACCTACCTGATGTTCTCCAAAACCCACAATTTACAATTTTCCGCCATGATGACCACGGAAAACACAACGAAACCCAACGGAGAAAACAAAACACGTCAAAAACACCCCAAAAAAGAATGGGATGACCCACAAATCTGGAAGAAAATAACCCCAAAATCATAGATCCACCCCAAAACCACCCTAAACTTACTTGATGTTCTCCAAATCCCAAAGTCCACACCCAACCACCAGAAAACCCATTAGGAACTCAAAGAAACGCAACGGAAACCCCAAACCATGTCAAAAACACCCCAAAAAAAAACTGGATCAGAAGAAAAAAAAGAAAACTACGAATTTCCACCCAAAACCACCCTGAATTCACCTGATCTTCTCCAAAACCCACAATCCACTCCCATTTACCTTAACAACAAACGAAAACCCAACGAAACCCAACGGAGACCACAAAACACGTCAAAAACACCCCAAAAAACAACTGGTTCAACACCAAAAACGAAAGAAAACCCCAGAAACCATAGATCCAAACCAGAACCACACTAAACCTACCTGATGTTCTCCAAAACCCACAATTTACAATTTTCCACCATGATGACCACGGAAAACACAACGAAACCCAACGGAGACAACAAAACACGTCAAAAACACACCAAAAAAGAACAGGATCACCCCCAAAAAAGAAAGAAAACACCAAAAGCCATAGATCCACACCAAAAGTTTCCCTAAACATACCTGATGTTCTCCAAAACCCACAATTTACAATTTTTCACCATGAGGAACATGGAAAACCAAACGAAACGCAACGGAGAAACCAAAACACGTCATAATCACCCCAAAAAAAAAACTGGATCAGAAGTAAAAAAACCCAAAACTATGAATTTTTCTACAAAACCACCCTAAACCTACCTGATCTTCTCCAAAACCCACAATCCACTCCCATTTACATTAACGACCAACGAGAACCAACAAAACCCATCGGAGACACCAAAACAAGTCAAAAACACCCCAAACAAGAACGGGATAACCCCTAAAAAAAGAAAGAAAACCCCAAAAACAATAGATCCACACCAAAACCACCCTAAACCTACCTGACGTTCTCCAAAACCCAAAATTTACAATTTTCCACAACGATAACCATGGAAAACCCAAGGAAACCCAACGGAGACCCCAAAACACGTCAAAAACACCCCAAAAAAGAACGGGATAACCTCAAAAAAAAGAAAGAAAACCCCAAAAATCATAGATCCACACCAGAACCACCCTAAACCTACTTGATGTTCTCCAAATCCCAAAGTCCACTCCCAACCACCAGAAAGCCCATTAGGAACTCAAAGAAACGCAACGGAAACCCCAAACCACGTGAAAAAAACCCCAAAAAAAAACTGGATCAGAAGAAAAAAAAAAAAAAAAAAAAAAAAAAAAAAAAACTATGTATTTCCACCCAAAACCACCCTGAATTCACCGGATCTTCTCCAAAACCCACAATCCACTCCCATTTACCTTAACGACAAACGAGAACCCAACGAAACCCAACGGAGACCAAAAAACACGTCAAAAACACTCCAAAAAACAACTGGTTCAACACCAAAAACGAAAGAAAACCCCAGAAACCATAGATCCAAACCAGAACCACACTAAACCTACCTGATGTTCTCCAAAACCCACAATTTACAATTTTCCGCCATGATGACCACGGAAAACACAACGAAACCCAACGGAGACAACAAAACACGTCAAAAACACCCCAAAAAAGAATGGGATGACCCACAAATCTGGAGGAAAATAACCCCAAAATCATAGATCCACCCCAAAACCACCCTAAACTTACTTGATGTTCTCCAAATCCTAAAGTCCACTCCCAACCACCAGAAAACCCATTAGGAACTCAAAGAAACGCAACGGAAACCCCAAACCATGTCAAAAACACCCCAAAAAAGAACTGGATCAGAAGAAAAAAAAAAAACCTACGAATTTCCACCCAAAACCACCCTGAATTCACCTGATCTTCTCCAAAACCCACAATCCACTCCCATTTACCTTAACGACAAACGAAAACCCAACGAAACCCAACGGAGACCACAAAACACGTCAAAAACACCCCAAAAAACAACTGGTTCAACACCAAAAACGAAAGAAAACCCCAGAAACCATAGATCCAAACCAGAACCACACTAAACCTACCTGATGTTCTCCAAAACCCACAATTTACCATTTTCCACCATGATGACCACGGAAAACACAACGAAACCCAACGGAGACCCCAAAACACGTCAAAAACACACCAAAAAAGAACAGGATCACCCCCAAAAAAGAAAGAAAACACCAAAAGCCATAGATCCACACCAAAAGTCCCCCTAAACATACCTGATGTTCTCCAAAACCCACAATTTACAATTTTTCACCATGAGGAACATGGAAAACCAAACGAAACCCAACGGAGAAACCAAAACACGTCATAATCACCCCAAAAAAAAAACTGGATCAGAAGTAAAAAAACCCAAAACTATGAATTTTTCTACAAAACCACCCTAAACCTACCTGATCTTCTCCAAAACCCACAATCCACTCCCCTTTACATTAACGACCAACGAGAACCAACAAAACCCATCGGAGACACCAAAACAAGTCAAAAACACCCCAAACAAGAACGGGATAACCCCTAAAAAAAGAAAGAAAACCCCAAAAACAATAGATCCACACCAAAACCACCCTAAACCTACCTGACGTTCTCCAAAACCCAAAATTTACAATTTTCCACAACGATAACCATGGAAAACCCAAGGAAACCCAACGGAGACCCCAAAACACGTCAAAAACACCCCAAAAAAGAACGGGATAACCTCAAAAAAAAGAAAGAAAACCCCAAAAATCATAGATCCACACCAGAACCACCCTAAACCTACTTGATGTTCTCCAAATCCCAAAGTCCACTCCCAACCACCAGAAAGCCCATTAGGAACTCAAAGAAACGCAACGGAAACCCCAAACCACGTGAAAAAAAACCCAAAAAAAAACTGGATCAGAAGAAAAAAAAAAAAAAAAAAAAAAAAAAAAAAACTATGTATTTCCACCCAAAACCACCCTGAATTCACCGGATCTTCTCCAAAACCCACAATCCACTCCCATTTACCTTAACGACAAACGAGAACCCAACGAAACCCAACGGAGACCAAAAAACACGTCAAAAACACTCCAAAAAACAACTGGTTCAACACCAAAAACGAAAGAAAACCCCAGAAACCATAGATCCAAACCAGAACCACACTAAACCTACCTGATGTTCTCCAAAACCCACAATTTACAATTTTCCGCCATGATGACCACGGAAAACACAACGAAACCCAACGGAGACAACAAAACACGTCAAAAACACCCCAAAAAAGAATGGGATGACCCACAAATCTGGAGGAAAATAACCCCAAAATCATAGATCCACCCCAAAACCACCCTAAACTTACTTGATGTTCTCCAAATCCTAAAGTCCACTCCCAACCACCAGAAAACCCATTAGGAACTCAAAGAAACGCAACGGAAACCCCAAACCATGTCAAAAACACCCCAAAAAAGAACTGGATCAGAAGAAAAAAAAAAAACCTACGAATTTCCACCCAAAACCACCCTGAATTCACCTGATCTTCTCCAAAACCCACAATCCACTCCCATTTACCTTAACGACAAACGAAAACCCAACGAAACCCAACGGAGACCACAAAACACGTCAAAAACACCCCAAAAAACAACTGGTTCAACACCAAAAACGAAAGAAAACCCCAGAAACCATAGATCCAAACCAGAACCACACTAAACCTACCTGATGTTCTCCAAAACCCACAATTTACCATTTTCCACCATGATGACCACGGAAAACACAACGAAACCCAACGGAGACCCCAAAACACGTCAAAAACACACCAAAAAAGAACAGGATCACCCCCAAAAAAGAAAGAAAACACCAAAAGCCATAGATCCACACCAAAAGTCCCCCTAAACATACCTGATGTTCTCCAAAACCCACAATTTACAATTTTTCACCATGAGGAACATGGAAAACCAAACGAAACCCAACGGAGACCCCAAAACACGTCATAATCACCCCCAAAAAAAAACTGGATCAGAAGTAAAAAAACCCAAAACTATGAATTTTTCTACAAAACCACCCTAAACCTACCTGATCTTCTCCAAAACCCACAATCCACTCCCATTTACATTAACGACCAACGAGAACCAACAAAACCCATCGGAGACACCAAAACAAGTCAAAAACACCCCAAACAAGAACGGGATAAACCCTAAAAAAAGAAAGAAAACCCCAAAAACAATAGATCCACACCAAAACCACCCTAAACCTACCTGACGTTCTCCAAAACCCAAAATTTACAATTTTCCACAACGATAACCATGGAAAACCCAAGGAAACCCAACGGAGACCCCAAAACACGTCAAAAACACCCCAAAAAAGAACGGGATAACCTCAAAAAAAAGAAAGAAAACCCCAAAAATCATAGATCCACACCAGAACCACCCTAAACCTACTTGATGTTCTCCAAATCCCAAAGTCCACTCCCAACCACCAGAAAACCCATTAGGAACTCAAAGAAACGCAACGGAAACCCCAAACCACGTCAAAAACACCCCAAAAAAAAACTGGATCAGAAGAAAAAAAAAAAAAATAAAAAAAAAAAACTATGTATTTCCACCCAAAACCACCCTGAATTCACCTGATCTTCTCCAAAACCCACAATCCACTCCCATTTACCTTAACGACAAACGAGAAACCAACGAAACCCAACGGAGACCACAAAACACGTCAAACACACCCCAAAAAACAACTGGTACAACACCAAAAACGAAAGAAAACCCCAGAAACCATAGATCCAAACCAGAACCACACTAAACCTACCTGATCTTCTCCAAAACCCACAATTTACAATTTTCCGCCTTGATGACCACGGAAAACACAACGAAACCCAACGGAGACAACAAAACACGTCAAAAACACCCCAAAAAAGAATGGGATGACCCACAAATCTGGAGGAAAATAACCCCAAAATCATAGATCCACCCTAAAACCACCCTAAACTTACTTGATGTTCTCCAAATCCCAAAGTCCACTCCCAACCACCAGAAAACCCATTAGGAACTCAAAGAAACGCAACGGAAACCCCAAACCATGTCAAAAACACCCCAAAAAAGAACTGGATCAGAAGAAAAAAAAAAAAACCTACGAATTTCCACCCAAAACCACCCTGAATTCACCTGATCTTCTCCAAAACCCACAATCCACTCCCATTTACCTTAACGACAAACGAAAACCCAACGAAACCCAACGGAGACCACAAAACACGTCAAAAACACCCCAAAAAACAACTGGTTCAACACCAAAAACGAAAGAAAACCCCAGAAACCATAGATCCAAACCAGAACCACACTAAACCTACCTGATGTTCTCCAAAACCCACAATTTACCATTTTCCACCATGATGACCACGGAAAACACAACGAAACCCAACGGAGACCCCAAAACACGTCAAAAACACACCAAAAAAGAACAGGATCACCCCCAAAAAAGAAAGAAAACACCAAAAGCCATAGATCCACACCAAAAGTCCCCCTAAACATACCTGATGTTCTCCAAAACCCACAATTTACAATTTTTCACCATGAGGAACATGGAAAACCAAACGAAACCCAACGGAGACCCCAAAACACGTCATAATCACCCCAAAAAAAAAACTGGATCAGAAGTAAAAAAACCCAAAACTATGAATTTTTCTACAAAACCACCCTAAACCTACCTGATCTTCTCCAAAACCCACAATCCACTCCCATTTACATTAACGACCAACGAGAACCAACAAAACCCATCGGAGACACCAAAACAAGTCAAAAACACCCCAAACAAGAACGGGATAACCCCTAAAAAAGAAAGAAATCCCCAAAAACAATAGATCCACACCAAAACCACCCTAAACCTACCTGACGTTCTCCAAAACCCAAAATTTACAATTTTCCACAACGATAACCATGGAAAACCCAAGGAAACCCAACGGAGACCCCAAAACACGTCAAAAACACCCCAAAAAAGAACGGGATAACCTCAAAAAAAAGAAAGAAAACCCCAAAAATCATAGATCCACACCAGAACCACCCTAAACCTACTTGATGTTCTCCAAATCCCAAAGTCCACTCCCAACCACCAGAAAACCCATTAGGAACTCAAAGAAACGCAACGGAAACCCCAAACCACGTCAAAAACACCCCAAAAAAAAACTGGATCAGAAGAAAAAAATAAAAAATAAAAAATAAAAAATAAAAAACTATGTATTTTCACCCAAAACCACCCTGAATTCACCTGATCTTCTCCAAAACACACAATCCACTCCCATTTACCTTAACGACAAACGAGAACCCAACGAAACCCAACGGAGACCACAAAACACGTCAAAAACACCCCAAAAAACAACTGGTTCAACACCAAAAACGAAAGAAAACCCCAGAAACCATAGATCCAAACCAGAACCACACTAAACCTACCTGATGTTCTCCAAAACCCACAATTTACAATTTTGCGCCACGATGACCACGGAAAACACAACGAAACCCAACGGAGACCCCAAAACACGTCAAAAACACACCAAAAAAGAACAGGATCACCCCCAAAAAAGAAAGAAAACACCAAAAGCCATAGATCCACACCAAAAGTCCCCCTAAACATACCTGATGTTCTCCAAAACCCACAATTTACAATTTTTCACCATGAGGAACATGGAAAACCAAACGAAACCCAACGGAGACCCCAAAACACGTCATAATCACCCCAAAAAAAAAACTGGATCAGAAGTAAAAAAACCCAAAACTATGAATTTTTCTACAAAACCACCCTAAACCTACCTGATCTTCTCCAAAACCCACAATCCACTCCCATTTACATTAACGACCAACGAGAACCAACAAAACCCATCGGAGACACCAAAACAAGTCAAAAACACCCCAAACAAGAACGGGATAACCCCTAAAAAAAGAAAGAAAACCCCAAAAACAATAGATCCACACCAAAACCACCCTAAACCTACCTGACGTTCTCCAAAACCCAAAATTTACAATTTTCCACAACGATAACCATGGAAAACCCAAGGAAACCCAACGGAGACCCCAAAACACGTCAAAAACACCCCAAAAAAGAACGGGATAACCTCAAAAAAAAGAAAGAAAACCCCAAAAATCATAGATCCACACCAGAACCACCCTAAACCTACTTGATGTTCTCCAAATCCCAAAGTCCACTCCCAACCACCAGAAAGCCCATTAGGAACTCAAAGAAACGCAACGGAAACCCCAAACCACGTCAAAAACACCCCAAAAAAAAACTGGATCAGAAGAAAAAAAAAAAAATAAATAAAAAAAAAACTATGTATTTCCACCCAAAACCACCCTGAATTCACCTGATCTTCTCCAAAACCCACAATCCACTCCCATTTACCTTAACGACAAACGAGAACCCAACGAAACCCAACGGAGACCAAAAAACACGTCAAAAACACCCCAAAAAACAACTGGTTCAACACCAAAAACGAAAGAAAACCCCAGAAACCATAGATCCAAACCAGAACCACACTAAACCTACCTGATGTTCTCCAAAACCCACAATTTACAATTTTCCGCCATGATGACCACGGAAAACACAACGAAACCCAACGGAGACAACAAAACACGTCAAAAACACACCAAAAAAGAACAGGATCACCCCCAAAAAAGAAAGAAAACACCAAAAGCCATAGATCCACACCAAAAGTCCCCCTAAACATACCTGATGTTCTCCAAAACCCACAATTTACAATTTTTCACCATGAGGAACATGGAAAACCAAACGAAACCCAACGGAGACCCCAAAACACGTCATAATCACCCCCAAAAAAAAACTGGATCAGAAGTAAAAAAACCCAAAACTATGAATTTTTCTACAAAACCACCCTAAACCTACCTGATCTTCTCCAAAACCCACAATCCACTCCCATTTACATTAACGACCAACGAGAACCAACAAAACCCATCGGAGACACCAAAACAAGTCAAAAACACCCCAAACAAGAACGGGATAAACCCTAAAAAAAGAAAGAAAACCCCAAAAACAATAGATCCACACCAAAACCACCCTAAACCTACCTGACGTTCTCCAAAACCCAAAATTTACAATTTTCCACAACGATAACCATGGAAAACCCAAGGAAACCCAACGGAGACCCCAAAACACGTCAAAAACACCCCAAAAAAGAACGGGATAACCTCAAAAAAAAGAAAGAAAACCCCAAAAATCATAGATCCACACCAGAACCACCCTAAACCTACTTGATGTTCTCCAAATCCCAAAGTCCACTCCCAACCACCAGAAAACCCATTAGGAACTCAAAGAAACGCAACGGAAACCCCAAACCACGTCAAAAACACCCCAAAAAAAAACTGGATCAGAAGAAAAAAAAAAAATAAATAAAAAAAAAACTATATATTTTCACCCAAAACCACCCTGAATTCACCTGATCTTCTCCAAAACCCACAATCCACTCCCATTTACCTTAACGACAAACGAGAACCCAACGAAACCCAACGGAGACCAAAAAACACGTCAAAAACACCCCAAAAAACAACTGGTTCAACACCAAAAACGAAAGAAAACCCCAGAAACCATAGATCCAAACCAGAACCACACTAAACCTACCTGATGTTCTCCAAAACCCACAATTTACAATTTTCCGCCATGATGACCACGGAAAACACAACGAAACCCAACGGAGACAACAAAACACGTCAAAAACACACCAAAAAAGAACAGGATCACCCCCAAAAAAGAAAGAAAACACCAAAAGCCATAGATCCACACCAAAAGTCCCCCTAAACATACCTGATGTTCTCCAAAACCCACAATTTACAATTTTTCACCATGAGGAACATGGAAAACCAAACGAAACCCAACGGAGACCCCAAAACACGTCATAATCACCCCCAAAAAAAAACTGGATCAGAAGTAAAAAAACCCAAAACTATGAATTTTTCTACAAAACCACCCTAAACCTACCTGATCTTCTCCAAAACCCACAATCCACTCCCATTTACATTAACGACCAACGAGAACCAACAAAACCCATCGGAGACACCAAAACAAGTCAAAAACACCCCAAACAAGAACGGGATAAACCCTAAAAAAAGAAAGAAAACCCCAAAAACAATAGATCCACACCAAAACCACCCTAAACCTACCTGACGTTCTCCAAAACCCAAAATTTACAATTTTCCACAACGATAACCATGGAAAACCCAAGGAAACCCAACGGAGACCCCAAAACACGTCAAAAACACCCCAAAAAAGAACGGGATAACCTCAAAAAAAAGAAAGAAAACCCCAAAAATCATAGATCCACACCAGAACCACCCTAAACCTACTTGATGTTCTCCAAATCCCAAAGTCCACTCCCAACCACCAGAAAACCCATTAGGAACTCAAAGAAACGCAACGGAAACCCCAAACCACGTCAAAAACACCCCAAAAAAAAACTGGATCAGAAGAAAAAAAAAAAATAAAAAAAAAAAAAACTATATATTTTCACCCAAAACCACCCTGAATTCACCTGATCTTCTCCAAAACCCACAATCCACTCCCATTTACCTTAACGACAAACGAGAACCCAACGAAACCCAACGGAAACCCCAAAACACGTCAAAAACACCCCAAAAAAGAACTGGATCAGAAGTAAAAAAAAAAAACCTATGAATTTTTCTACAAAACCACCCTAACCATACCTGATCTTCTCCAAAACCCACAATCCACTCCCATTTACCTTAACGACCAACGAGAACCCAACAAAACCCACCGGAGACACCAAAACACGTCAAAATCACCACAAAAAAGAACAGGATAACGCTCTAAAAAGAAAGAAAACTCTAAAAGCCATAGATCCACCCCAAACCCCCCCCCAAACCTGCCTGATGTTCTCCAAAACCCACAATTTACTCTTTTTCACCATGAGGACCATGGAAAACAAAACGAAACCCAAAGGAGAAACCAAAACACGTCAAAAACACCCCAGAAAAGAACTGGATCAGAAGTAAAAAAACCCAAAACTATGAATTTTTCTACAAAACCACCCTAAACCTACCTGATCTTCTCCAAAACCCACAATTTACTCTTTTCCACAACGATGACCATGGAAAACCCAAGGAAACCCAACGGAGACCACAAAACACGTCAAAAGCACACTAAAAAGAACTGGATCAGAAGTAAAAAATCACAAAACTATAAATTTTTCTACAAAACCACCCTAAACCTACCTGATGTTCTCCAAAACCCACAATTTACCATTTTCCACCATGATGACCACGGAAAACACAACGAAACCCAACAGAGACCCCAAAACACGTCAAAAACACCACAAAAAAAAAAAAAGGATCACCCCCTAAAACGAAAGAGAACTCTAAAAGCCATAGATCAACCCCAACCCCCCCCCCCCTTAACCTACCTGATGTTCTCCAAAATCCACAATTTACTCTTTTTCACCATGATGACCATGGAAAACCAAACGAAACACAACGGAGAAACCAAAACACGACAAAAACACCCCAAAAAAGAACTGGATCAGAAGTAAAAAAACACAAAACTATGAATTTCTCTACAAAACCACCCTAAACTTACCTGATCTTCTCCAAAACCCACAATTTACAATTTCCCACCATGATGACCATGGAAAACACAACGAAACCCAACGGAGACCCAAAAACACATCAAAAAAAAAACAAAGAAAACGGGATAACCCCAAAAAACGAAAGAAAACCACCAAAATCATTGATCCACACCAGAACCACCCTAAACCTACCTGATGATCTCCAAATCCCAAGTCCACTCCCAACCACCTGAAAACTTATTAGGAACACAACGAAATGCAACAGACCCCCCAAAACACGTCAAAAACACCCCAAAAAAGATCTGGATCAGAAGAAAAAAAAAAAAAAAAAAAAAAAAAATATGAATTTCCTCCCAAAACCACCCTAAGCTCACCTGATCTTCTCCAAAACACACAATCCACTCCCATTTACATTAACGAGCAACTAGAACACACCAAAACCCAACAGAGACCACAAAACACGTCAAAAACACCTCAAACAAGAACGGGATATACCCAAACAAGAAAGAAAACCCCAAAAAACATAGATCTACCTGAACCACACTAAACCTACCTGATGTTCTCCAGAACCCACAATTTACTCTTTTCCACAACGATCACCATGGAGAAGCCAAGGAAACCCAACGGAGACCCCAAAACACGTCAAAAGCACCCCAAAAAAAACGGGATCACCCCCAAAACTGGAAGAAAATAACCCAAAAATCATAGATCCAAACCAAAACCACCCTAAACCTACCTGATGTTCTCCAAAACCCACAATTTACCATTTTCCACCATGATGACCATGGAAAACACAACGAAACCAAACGGAGACCACAAAACACGTCAAAAACACCCCAAAAACAACAGGATCACCCCCTAAAACGAAAGAAAACCACAAAAACAATAGATCCAAACCAGAACCACACTAAACCTACCTGATGTTCTCCAAAACCCACAATTTACTCTTTTTCACCATGATGACAATGGAAAACCAAACGAAACCCAACGGAGAAACAAAAACACGTCAAAAACACCCCAAAAAAGAACTGGATCAGAAGTAAAAAAACACAAAACTATGAATTTTTCTACAAAACCACCCTAAACCTACCTGATCTTCTCCAAAACCCACAATTTACTCTTTTCCACAACGATGACCATGAAAAAACTAAGGAAACCCAACGGAGACCCCAAAACACGTCAAAAGCACCCCAAAAAAGAATGGGATGAACCCAAAACTGGCAGAAAATAACCCCAAAATCATAGATCCTCCCCAAAACCACCCTAAACCTACCTGATCTTCTCCAAAACCCACAATTTACTCTTTTCCACAACGATGACCATGGAAAACCCAAGGAAACCCAACGGAGACCCCAAAACACGTCAAAAACACTCCAAATAACAACTGGTTCAACCCCAAGAAAGAAAGAAAACCCCAAAAACCGTAGATCCAAACCAGAACCACACTAAACCTACCTGATGTTCTCCAAAACCCACAATTTACCATGTTCCACCATGATGACCACGGAAAACACAACGAAACCCAACGGAGAACACAAAACACGTCAAAAACACCCCAAAAAAGAACAGGATCGACCCCTAAAAGGAAAGAAAACCCCAAAAACACTAGATGCACACCAAAACCACTCTAAACCTACCTGACGTTCTCCAAAACCCACAATTTACTCTTTTCCACAACGATAACCATGGAAAAACCAAGGAAGCCCAACGGAGACCCCAAAACACGTCAAAAACACCCCAAAAAAGAACGGGATGACCCACAAAACTGGAAGAAAATAACCCCAAAATCATAGATCCTCCCCAAAACCACTCTAAACCTACTTGATGTTCTCCAAATCCCAAAGTCCACTCCCAAACACCAGAAAACCCTTTAGGAACTCAACGAAACACAACGGACAACCCAAAAAACGTCAAAAACACCCCAAAACTGAACTGGAACAGAAGAAAAAAAAAAAAAAAAAAAAAAAAAAAAAAAAAACTATTACTTTCCTCCCAAAACCACCCTAAACTCACCTGATCTTCTCCAAAACACACAATCCACTCCCATTTACATTCACGAGCAACAAGAACACAACAAAACCCAACAGAGACACCAAAACACGTCAAAAACACCCCAAAAAGAACAGGATCACCCCCTAAAACGAAAGAAAACCACAAAAACAATAGATCCACCCAAAAACTACCCCTAAACTTACCTGATGTTATCCAAAACCCACAATTTACTCTTTTTCACCATGATGACAATGGAAAACCAAACGAAACCCAACGGAGAAACCAAAAAACGTCAAAAACACCCCAAAAAAGAACTGGATCAGAAGTAAAAAAAACACAAAACTATGATTTTTTTTTCTACAAAACCACCCTAAATCTACCTGATCTTCTCCAAAACCCACAATTTACCATTTTCCACCATGATGACCATGGAAAACACAACGAAACCAAGCGGAGACCACAAAACACGTCAAAAACACCCCAAAAAAGAACTGGATCAACCCCTAAAAGGAAATAAAACCCCAAAAACACTAGATGCACACCAAAACCGCTCGAAACCTACCTGACGTTTTCCAAAACCCACAATTTACTCTTTTCCACAACGATAACCATGGAAAAACCAAGGAAACCCAACGGAGACCCCAAAACACGTCAAAAGCACCCCAAAAAAGAACGGGATGACCCCCAAAACTGGAAGAAAACAAGCCCAAAATCATAGATCCACCCCAAAACCACCCTAAACCTACCTGATGTTCTCCAAAACCCACAATTTACTCTTTTTCACCATGAGGACCATTGAAAACCAAACGAAACCCAACGGAGACCCCAAAACACGTCATAAATACCCCAAAAAAGAACTGGATCAGAAGTAAAAAAACACAAAACTATGAATTTCTCTACAAAACCACCCTGAACCTACCTGATCTTCTCCAATACCCACAATCCACTCCCATTTAGCTTAACGACAAACGAGAACCCAACGAAACCCAACAGAGACCCCAAAACAAGTCAAAAACAGCCAAAAAAACAACTGGTTCAAGCCCCAAAACGAAAGAAAACCCCAAAAACCATAGATCCAAACCAGAACCACACCAAACCTACCTGATCTTCTCCAAAACCCACAATTTACACGTTTCCACCATGATGACCACGGAAAACACAACGAAACCCAACGGAGACCCCAAAACACGTCAAAAACACCCCAAAAAAGAACGGGATGACCCCCAAAACTGGCAGAAAATAACCCCAAAATCATAGATCCACCCCAAAACCACCCTAGACCTACATGATATTCTCCAAATCCCAAAGTCCACTCCCAACCACCAGAAAACCCATTAGGAACTCAATGAAACGCAACCGAAACCCCAAATCACGTCAAAAACACCCCAAAAAAGAACTGGATCAGAAGTAAAAAAACACAAAACTATGAATTTTTCTACAAAACCACCCTAACCATACCTGATCTTCTCCAAAACCCACAATCCACTCCCATTTACCTTAACGAACAACGAGAACCCAACAAAAACCAACGGAGACCCCAAAACACGTCAAAAACACCTCAAAAAAGAACAGGATCACGCCCTAAAAAGAAAGAAAACTCTAAAAGCCATAGATCCACCCCAACCCCCCCCCCCCCTAAACCTACCTGATCATCTCCAAAACCCACAATCCACTCCCATTTACCTTAAAGACAAACGAGAACCCAACGAAACCCAACGGAGAACCCAAAACAAGTCATAAACACCCAAAAAAACAAATGGTTCAAGCCCAAAAACTAAAGAAAACCCCAAAAACCATAGATCCAAACCAGAACCACACTAAACCTACCTGATCTTCTCCAAAACCCACAATTTACTCTTTTCCACAACGATGACCATGGAAAACCCAAGGAACCCAACGGAGACCACAAAACACGTCAAAAGCACCCCAAAAAAGAACGGGATGACCCCCAAAACTGGAAGAAAATAACCCCAAAATCATAGATCCACACCAGAACCACCCTAAACCTACCTGATCTTCTCCAAAACCCACAATTTAATCTTTTGCACAACGATGACCATGGAAAACCCAAGGAAACCCAACGGAGACCCCAAAACACGTCAAAAGCACCCCAAAAAAGAACGGGATGACCACCAAAACTGGAAGAAAATAACCCCAAAATCATAGATCCACCCCAAAACCACCCTAAACCTACCTGATGTTCTCCAAAACCCACAATGTACCATTTTCCACCATGATGACCACGGAAAACACAACGAAAACCAAGCGGAGACCCCAAAACACGTCAAAAACACCACAAAAAAAGAAAAGGATCACCCCATAAAAAGAAAGAAAACTCTAAAAGCCATAGATCCACCCCAACCCCCCCCCCCCCAAACCTACCTGATCATCTCCAAAACCCACAATCCACTCCCATTTACCTTAAAGACAAACGAGAACCCAACGAAACCCAACGGAGAACCCAAAACAAGTCATAAACACACAAAAAAACAAATGGTTCAAGCCCAAAAACTAAAGAAAACCCCAAAAACCATAGATCCAAACCAGAACCACACTAAACCTACCTGATGTTCTCCAAAACCCACAATTTACACGTTTCCACCATGATGACCATGGAAAACACAACGAAACCCAATGGAGACCCCAAAACACGTCAAAAACACCCCAGAAAAGAATTGGATCAGAAGTAAAAAAACACAAAACTATGAATTTTTCTACAAAACCACCCTAAACCTACCTGATCTTCTCCAAAACCCACAATCCACTCCCATTTACCTTAACGGCCAACGAGAACCCAACAAAACCCAATCGAGACCCCAAAACACGTCAAAAACACCCCAAACAAGAACGGGATCAACACAAAAAACGAAAGAAAACCCCAAATACCATAGATCCACCCCAAAACAACCCTAAACCTACCTGATGTTCTCCAAATCCCAAAGTCCACTCCCAACCACCAGAAAACCCATTAGGAACTCAGCGAATAGAACAGAAACACCAAAACACCTCAAAAACACCCCAAACAAGAACAGGATCAGAAGAAAAAACGTGATTTAACCCCCAAATAACCCTTGAACCTACCTGATGTTCTCCTCAATGTACAATCCACTCCCAACCACCAGAAAACCCAATGGAAACCCAACAAAACCCAACGGAGACGCCAAAACACGTCAAAAACACCCCCAAAAAAGAACGGGATCACTCCAAAAACAGAAGAAAACCCTAAAAAACAGAAGAAATCCCCCAAAACCATAGATTCACCCCAAAAAAGAACAGAATCACCCCAAAAAAAGAAAGAAAACCCCAAATACCATAGATCCACCCCCAAACAACCCTAAACCTACCTGATGTTCTCCAAAACCCACAATTTCAACTTTTCCACCATGATGACCAACAGGAACCCAACTAAAACCCAACAGAGACCCCAAAACACGTCAAAAGCACCCCAAAAAAGAACTGGTTCAACCCCAAAAAGAAAGAAAACCCCAAAAGCCATAGATTCACCCCCCAAAAAAACCTTAAACTCACCTGATGTTCTCCAAAACCCACAATTTACACTTTTCCAACACCAATGCACGGAAAACCCAACGAAACCCAACGGAAACCCCAAAACACGTCAAAAACACACCAAACAAGAACGGGATCAAACCCAAAAACCGAAAGAAAATCCTAAAAGCCATAGATCCACACCAAAACAACCCTAAACCTACCTGATGTTCTCCAAAACCCACACTTTACACTTTTTCACCATGATGACAAACGAGAACCCAACAAAACCCAACGGAGACCTCAAAACACACCAAAAACACCCCAAAAAAGAACGGGACCACCGCAAGAAACAGAAGGAAACCCCAAAAAACATTACTCTGCCCCAAAAGTCCCCCTAAACCTACCTGATGTTCTCCAAAAACCCACAATTTACACTTTTCCACCATGATGACCAACGAGAACCCAACAAAACCCAACGGAGACCCCAAAACACGCCAAAAACACCCCAAACAAGAATGGGACAACACCAAAAAACAGAAGAAAACGCTAAAAAAAAAAAAAAAAAAAAACCAAAAAAAAAAAAAACAGAAGAATTTTCCCAAAACAAAAGGTTCACCACCAAAAAAACGTAAACTCACCTGATGTTCTCCAAAAATCACAATTTACACTTTCCCAAAATGATGACCAACGAGAACCCAACAAAACCCAACGGAGACCCCAAAACACGTCAAAAACACCCCAAACAAGAAAGGCATTCCCCCAAAACTGCAAGAAAATAACCCCAAAACCATAGATCCACCCCAAAACCACCCTAAACCTACCTGATCTTCTCCAAATCCCAAAGTCCACTCCCAACCACCAGAAAACCCATTAGGAACTCAACGAAATGCAACGGAAACACAAAAACACGTCAAAAACACCCCAAAAAAGAACAGGATCAGAAGAAAAAAAAAAAAAAAACAAAACTATGAATTTCCCCCCAAAACCACCCTAAACTCACCTGATCTTCTTCAAAACCCACAATCCACGCCCATTTACCTTAACGACCAACGAGAACCAAACAAAACCCAACGGAGACCCCAAAACACGTCAAAAACACCCCAAAAAGGAACAGGATAATCCCAGAAAAACAGAACAAAACCCCTAATACAATAGTTCCACTCCAAAAGTCCCCCTAAACCTACCTGATGTTCTCCAAAACCCAAAGTCCACTCCCAACCACCAGAAAACCCATTAGGAACACAACAAAACGCAACGGAAACCCCAAAACACCTCAAAAACACCCCAAAAGCGAACCGGATCAGAAGAAAAAACGTGATTTAACCCCCAAATAACCCTTAAACCTACCTGATGTTCTCCTAAATGTACAATCCACTCCCAACCACCAGAAAACCCAATCGAAACCCAGCAAAACCCAACGGAGACCCCAAAACACATCAAAAACACCCCAAAAAAGAACTGGATATGAAGAAAAAAAAAAAATAAAATAAACAGAACAAAACCCATGAATTTCCCCCCAAAACCAGCCTAAACTCATCTGATCTTCTCCAAATCCCACATTTCACTCCCATTCACCATCATGACCAACAAGAACCCAACGAAAACCCATGAAGAACCCAAAACACCTAAAAAACCACCCCACAATCAAACCAGTCCTAAAAAAAAAAAAAAAAAAAACAAAATTCCATGATTTCACCCCCAAAAAACCTTAAACCTAACTGATGTTCTCCAAAACCCACAATCTACACTTTTCCACCATGATGACCAACAAGAACCCAACTAAAACCCAACGGAGACCCCAAAACACGTCAAAAACACCCCAAAAAAGAACGGCATCACCCCAAAAAACAGAAAAAAAACCCAAATACAATAGTTCCACTCCAAAAGTCCCCCTAAACCTACCTGATGTGCTCCAAATCCCAAAGTCCACTCCCAACCACCAGAAAACCCATTAGGAACTCAACGAAACGCAACGGAAACCCCAAAACACCTCAAAAACACCCCAAAAGCGAACCGGATCAGAAGAAAATACGTGATTTAACCCCCAAATAACCCTTATACCTACCTGATGTTCTCCTAAATGTGCAATCCACCCCCAATCACCAGAAAACCCAATGGAAACCCAACAAAACCCAACGGACACCCCAAAACATGTCAAAAACACCCCAAAAAAGAACGGCATCACCCCAAAACTGGAAGAAAATCCCCCAAAAGCACGGATCCAATCCCAAAACCACCCTAAACCTACCTGATGTGCTCCAAATCCCAAAGTCCACTCCCAGCCACCAGAAAACCCATTAGGAACTCAACGAAATGCAACGGAAACCCCAAAACACGTCAAAAACACCCCAAAAGCGAACCGGATCAGAAGAAAATACGTGATATAAACCCCCCAAAAAAAACTTAAACCTACCTGATGTTCTCCTAAATGTACAATCCACTCCCAACCACCAGAAAACCCAATGGAAACCCAACAAAACCCAACGGAGACCATAAAAACACGTCAAAAACACCCCAAAAAAGAACGGCATCACCCCCAAAACTGGAAGAAAATCCCCCAAAAGCACGGATCCAATCCCAAAACCACCCTAAACCTACCTGATGTGCTCCAAATCCCAAAGTCCACTCCCAACCACCAGAAAACCCATTAGGAACTCAACGAAACCCAACGGAGACCCCAAAACACCTCAAAAACACCCCAAAAAAGAACAGGATGAACCCAAAATAACACAAGAAAAGCCCAAAAAACATGACTCTGCCCCAAAAGTCCCCCTAAACCTACCTGAAGTTATTCAAAACCCACAATTTACACTTTTCCACCATGATGCCAAAGGAAAACCCAACGAAATCCAACGGAGAACCCAAAACACGTCAAAAACACCCCAAACAAGAAAGGAATCACCCCAAAACTGGAAGAAAATCCCCAAAAAGCACGGATCCTATCTTCAAACGACCCTAAACCTACCTGATGTTCTCCAAAACCCGCAATTTACCCTTTTCCACAATGATGACCATGGAAAACCGAACGAATCCCAACGGAGAGCACAAAACACGACAAAAAAAAAAAAAAAAAAAAAAAAAAAGGATCACCCCCAAAATTGGAAGAAAACCCCTCAAAATCATAGATCCACACCAAAACGACCCTAAACCTACCTGATGTTCTCCAAAACCCACAATTTACACTTTTCCACCATGATGACCAACAAGAACCCATCTAAAACCCAACGGAAAACCCAAAACATTTCAAAAACACCCCAAACAAGAACGGGATCACCCCCAAAACTCGAAAAAATCCCCCAAAACCATAGATCCACAACAAACCACTCTAAACCTACCTGATGTTCTCCAAAACCCACAATTTACACTTTTCCACCATGATGACTAACAAGAACCCAACAAAACACAACGGAGCACCCAAAACATTTCAAAAACACCCCAAACAAGAACGGGATCACCCCCAAAATTGGAAGAAAATCCCCAAAAACCATAGATCCACCCCAAAACCACCCTAAACCTACCTGAAGTTCTCCAAATCCCAAAGTCCACTCCCAACCACCAGAAAATCCATTAGGAACTGTCGTGGTTCCGCTCAAGTGGGCAGCCGAGCACCACCACAGCTGCTCTCTCCCTTGACTCTCCCGGCTGCTGACCCCAAAACAAGTCAAAAAAAAAAACAAAACAAGAACGGGATAACCCCTAAAAACGAAAGAATAAACCAAAAGCCATAGATCCACACCAAAAGTCCCCCTAAACCTACCTGATGTTCTCCAATACCCACAATTTACAATTTTTCACCATGATGACCAACAAGAACCCAACAAAACCCAACGGAGACCCCAAAACACGCCAAAAACACCCCAAACAAGAACGGAACCACCCCAAAAACAGAAGAAAACGCTTAAAAAAAAAAAAAAAAAAAAAAAAAAAAAAACAGAAGAATTTTCCGAAAACCAAAGATTCACCCTCCAAAAAAACTCAAACTCACCTGATGTTCTCCAAAAATCACAATTTACTCTTTTCCAAAATGATGACCAACGAGAACCCAACAAAACCCAACGGAGACCCCAAAACACGTAGAAACACCCCAAACAAAAAAGGCATTCCCCCAAAACTGGAAGAAAATAACCCCAAAACCATAGATCCAACCAAAACCACCCTAAACCTACCTGATGTTCTCCAAAACCCACAATTTAAACTTTTCCACCATGATGACCTACAAAAACCTAACAAAACCCAACGGAGACCCCAAAACACGTCAAAAACACCCCAAAAAAGAACGGGACCCCAAAAGCGAACCGGATCAGAAGAAAATATGTGATTTAACCCCCCAAAAACCCTTAAACATACCTGATGTTCTCCTAAATGTACAATCCACTCCCAACCACCAGAAAACCCATTAGGAACTCAACGAAACGCAACGGAACCACAAAAACACGTCAAAAACAACCCTAAAAAGAACTGGATCAGAAGAAAAAAAAAAAACAAAACTATGAATTTCTCCCCAAAACCACCCTAAACTCACCTGATCTTCTTCAAAACCCACAATCCACTCCCATTTACATTAACGACCAACGAGAACGCAATAAAACCCAACGGAGACCCCAAAATAAGTCAAAAACACCCCAAAAAAGAACGGGACCACCCGAAGAAACAGAAGGAAACCCAAAAAAACATGACTCTGCCCCAAAAGTCCCCCTAAACCTACCTGATGTTCTCCAAAACCCACAATTTACACTTTTCCACCATGATGACCAACAAGAGCCCAACTAAAACCCATCGGAGACCCTAAAACACGTCAAAAACACCCCAAAAAAGAACAGGATCACTCCAAAAAACAGAACAAAACCCCAAATACAATAGTTCCACTCCAAAAGTCCCCCTAAACATACCTGATGTTCTCCAAATCCCAAAGTCCACTCCCAACCACCAGAAAACCCATTAGGAACTGTCGTGGTTCCGCTCAAGTGGGCAGCCGAGCACCACCACAGCCGCTCTCTCCCTTGACTCTCCCGGCTGCTGACCCCAAAACAAGTCAAAAAAAAAAAACAAAACAAGAACGGGATAATCCCTAAAAACGAAAGAATAAACCAAAAGCCATAGATCCACACCAAAAGTCCCCCTAAACCTACCTGATCTTCTCCAAAACCCACAATTTACTCTTTTTCACCACGATGACTGTGGAAAACCCAACGAAACCTAACGGAGAAACCAAAACACGTCAAAAACACCCCAGAAAAGGACTGGATCAGAAGTAAAAAACCCCAAAACTATGAATTTTTCTACAAAACCACCCTAAACCTACCTGATGTTCTCCAAAACCCACAATTTACACTTTTCCACCATGATGACCAACAAGAACCCAACTAAAACCCAACGGAGAACCCAAAACACGTCAAAAACACCCCAAGCAAGAACGGGATCACCCCCAAAACTGGAAGAAAATCCCCCAAAAGCACGGATCCAATCCCAAAACCACCCTAAACCTACCTGATGTGCTCCAAATCCCAAAGTCCACTCCCAACCACCAGAAAACCCATTAGGAACTCAACAAAACGCAACGAAAACCCCAAAACACGTCAAAAACACCCCAAACAAGAAAGGAATTCCCCCAAAACTGCAAGAAAATAACCCCAAAACCATAGATCCACCCCAAAACCACCCTAAACCTACCTGATGTTCTCCAAATCCCAAAGTCCACTCCCAACCACCAGAAAACCCATTAGGAACTCAACGAAATGCAACGGAAACACAAAAACACGTCAAAAACACCCCAAAAAAGAACAGGATCAGAAGAAAAAAAAAAAAAACAAAACTATGAATTTCCCCCCAAAACCACCCTAAACTCACCTGATCTTCTTCAAAACCCACAATCCACGCCCATTTACCTTAACGACCAACGAGAACCCAACAAAACCCAACGGAGACCCCAAAAAACGTCAAAAACACCCCAAAAAACAACTGGTTCAACCCCAAAAACGAAAGAAAACCCCAAAAGCCATAGATCCGCACCAAAAATCCCCCTAAACCTACCTGATGTTCTCCAAAACCCACAATTTACACTTTTTCACCATGATGACCAACAAGAACCCAACAAAACCCAACGGAGAACCAAAACACGTCAAAAACAACCCAAAAAAGAACAGAATGAACCAAAAATAACACAAGAAAAGCCCAAAAAACATGACTCTGCCCCAAAAGTCCCCCTAAACCTACCTGAAGTTATTCAAAACCCACAATTTACCCTTTTCCACCATGATGCCAAAGGAAAACCCAACGAAATCCAACGGAGACCCCAAAACACGTCAAAAACACCCCAAACAAGAACGGAATCACCCCCAAAACTGGAAGAAAATCCCCAAAAAGCACGGATCCAATCCCCAAAACAACCTAAACCTACCTGATGTTCTCCAAAACCCGCAATTTACCCTTTTCCACAATGATGACCATGGAAAACCGAACGAATCCCAACGGAGAGCACAAAACACGACAAAAAAAAAAAAAAAAAAAAAAAAAAAAAAGGATCACCCCCAAAATTGGAAGAAAACCCCTCAAAATCATAGATCCACACCAAAACGACCCTAAACCTACCTGATGTTCTCCAAAACCCACAATTTACACTTTTCCACCATGATGACAAACGAGAACCCAACAAAACCCAACGGAGACCTCAAAACACACCAAAAACACCCCAAAAAAGAACGGGACCACCCCAAGAAACAGAAGGAAACCCCAAAAAAAATGACTCTGCCCCAAAAGTCCCCCAAACCTACCTGATGTTCTCCAAAACCCACAATTTAACCTGTTCCTCCATGATGACCACGGAAAACCCAACGAAACCCAACGGAGACCCCAAAACACGTCAAAAACACCCCAAACAAGAACGGGACAACACCAAAAAACAGAAGAAAACGCTAAAAAAAAAAAAAAAAAAAAAAAAAAAAAAAAAAAAAACAGAAGAATTTTCCCAAAACCAAAGATTCACCACCAAAAAAACTTAAACTCACCTGATGTTCTCAAAAAATCACAATTTACTCTTTTCCAAAATGATGACCAACGAGAACCCAACAAAACCCAACAGAGACCCCAAAACACGTCAAAACCAACCCAAACAAGAAAGGCATTCCCCCAAAACTGGAAGAAAATAACCCCAAAACCATAGATCCACCCCAAAACCACCCTAAACCTACCTGATGTTCTCCAAAACCCACAATTTAAACTTTTCGACCATGATGACCTACAAAAACCTAACAAAACCCAACGGAGACACAAAAACACGTCAAAAACACACCAAAAAAGAACGGGATCAACCCCAAAACCGAAAGAAAATCCCCCAAAACGATGGATCCACCCCAAAACCACCCTAAACCTACCTGATGTTCTCCAAAACCCACAATTAAACCTGTTCCTCCATGATGACCACGGAAAACCCAACAAAACACAACAGAGAACACAAAACACGTCAAAAACACCCCAAACAAGAACAGGATCACCCCCAACACTGGAAGAAAATAACCCCAAAACCATAGATCCACCCCAAAACCACACTAAACCTACCTGATCTTCTCCAAATCCCAAAGTCCACTCCCAACCACCAGAAAACCCATTAGGAACTCAACGAAATGCAACGGAAACACCAAAACACCTCAAAAAAAAAACCAAAAGCGAACCGGATCAGAAGAAAAAACGTGATTTAACCCCCAAATAACCCTTAAACCTACCTGATGTTCTCCTAAATGTACAATCCACTCCCAACCACCAGAAAACCCAATGGAAACCCAACAAAACCCAACGGAGACCATAAAAACACGTCAAAAACACCCCAAAAAAGAACAGCATCACCAACAAAACTGAAAGAAAATCCCCCAAAAGCACGGATCCAATCCCAAAACCACCCTAAACCTACCTGATGTACTCCAAATCCCAAAGTCCAATCCCAAACACCAGAAAACCCATTAGGAACTCAACGAAACACAACGGAAACCCCAAAACACGTCAAAAACACCCCAAAAAAGAACTGGATTAGAAGAAAAAAACAACTAAAACTATGAATTTCCCCCCAAAACCACCCTAAACTCACCTGATCTTCTTCAAAACTCAGAATCCACTCCCATTTACCTTAACGACCAACGAGAACCCAACAAAACCCTACGGAGAACCCAAAACACGTCAAGAACACCCCCAAAAAAAATGGGACCACTCCAAAACCAGAAGAAAAACCTAAAAAACAGAAGAAATCCCCCAAAACCATAGATTCGCCACCAAAAAAAAAAACTTAAACTCACCTATGTTCTCCAAAACCCACAATTTATCATTTTCCACCATGATGACCAACGAGAACCCAACAAAACCAAACGGAGAACCCCAAACACGTCAAAAACTTCCGAAAAAAGAACGAGACAACACCAAAAAACAGAAGAAAACCCCCAAAAACATGACTCTGCCCCAAAAGTCCCCCTAAACCTACCTGATGTTCTCCAAAACCCACAATTTACACTTTTCCACCATGATGACCAACAAGAGCCCAACTAAAACCCATCGGAGACCCTAAAACACGTCAAAAACACCCCAAAAAAGAACAGGATCACTCCAAAAAACAGAACAAAACCCCAAATACAATAGTTCCACTCCAAAAGTCCCCCTAAACATACCTGATGTTCTCCAAATCCCAAAGTCCACTCCCAACCACCAGAAAACCCATTAGGAACTGTCGTGGTTCCGCTCAAGTGGGCAGCCGAGCACCACCACAGCCGCTCTCTCCCTTGACTCTCCCGGCTGCTGACCCCAAAACAAGTCAAAAAAAAAAAACAAAACAAGAACGGGATAATCCCTAAAAACGAAAGAATAAACCAAAAGCCATAGATCCACACCAAAAGTCCCCCTAAACCTACCTGATCTTCTCCAAAACCCACAATTTACTCTTTTTCACCACGATGACTGTGGAAAACCCAACGAAACCTAACGGAGAAACCAAAACACGTCAAAAACACCCCAGAAAAGGACTGGATCAGAAGTAAAAAACCCCAAAACTATGAATTTTTCTACAAAACCACCCTAAACCTACCTGATGTTCTCCAAAACCCACAATTTACACTTTTCCACAACGATGACCAACAAGAACCCAACTAAAACCCAACGGAGAACCCAAAACACGTCAAAAACACCCCAAGCAAGAACGGGATCACCCCCAAAACTGGAAGAAAATCCCCCAAAAGCACGGATCCAATCCCAAAACCACCCTAAACCTACCTGATGTGCTCCAAATCCCAAAGTCCACTCCCAACCACCAGAAAACCCATTAGGAACTCAACGAAACGCAACGGAAACGCCAAAACACCTCAAAAACACCCCAAAAGCGAAACGGATCAGAAGAAAAAACGTGATTTAACCCCCAAAAAACCCTTAAACCTACCTGATGTTCTCCTAAATGTACAATCCACTCCCAACCATCAGAAAACCCAATGGAAACCCAACAAAACCCAACGGAGACCCCAAAACACCTCAAAAACACCCCAAAAAAGAACGGGATCAGAAGAAAAAAAAGCCAAACACTCCGAATTTTTCTACAAAACGACCCTAAACTCACCTGATCTTCTCCAAAACCCACAATCCACTCTCATTTACCTTAATAACCAACGAGAACCCAGCGACACCCAACGGAGACCCCAAAACACCTCAAAAACACCCCAAAAAAAGAATAGGATCAACCCCCAAAACGAAAGAAAACACTAAAAGCCATAGATCCATCCCAAAAGTCCTCCTAAACCTACCTGACGTTCTCCAAAATCCGCAATTTACACTTTTCCACCATGATGACCAACAAGAACCCACCTAAAACCCGACCGAGACACCAAAACACGTCAAAAACACCCCAAAAAAGAACGGGATCACCCCAAAAACAACAGGAGAAAACCCCAAATACCATAGATCCACCCCAAAACCACCCTAAACCTACCTGATGTTCTCCAAATCCCAAAGTCCACTCCCAACCACCAGAAAACCCATTAGGAACTCAACGAAATGCAACGGAAACACAAAAACACGTCAAAAACACCCCAAAAAAGAACAGGATCAGAAGAAAAAAAAAAAAAAAAACTATGAATTTCCCCCCAAAACAACCCTAAACTCACCTGATCTTCTTCAAAACCCACAATCCACTCCCATTTACCTTAACGATCAACGAGAACCCAACAAAACTCAACGGAGACCCCAAAAAACGTCAAAAACACCCCAAAAAACAACTGGTTCAACCCCCAAAACGAAAGAAAACCCCAAAAGCCATAGATCCGCACCAAAAATCCCCCTAAACCTACCTGATGTTCTCCAAAACCCACAATTTACACTTTTTCACCATGATGACCAACAAGAACCCAACAAAACCCAACGGAGAACCAAAACACGTCAAAAACAACCCAAAAAAGAACAGAATGAACCCAAAATAACACAAGAAAAGCCCAAAAAACATGACTCTGCCCCAAAAGTCCCCCTAAACCTACCTGAAGTTATTCAAAACCCAAAATTTACCCTTTTCCACCATGATGCCAAAGGAAAACCCAACGAAATCCAACGGAGAACCCAAAACACGTCAAAAACACCCCAAACAAGAACGGAATCACCCCAAAACTGGAAGAAAATCCCCAAAAAGCACGGATCCTATCTTCAAACGACCCTAAACCTACCTGATGTTCTCCAAAACCCGCAATTTACCCTTTTCCACAATGATGACCATGGAAAACCGAACGAATCCCAACGGAGACCCCAAAACACGTCAAAAACACCCCAAACAAGAAAGGAATTCCCCCAAAACTGCAAGAAAATAACCCCAAAACCATAGATCCACCCCAAAAACACCCTAAACCTACCTGATGTTCTCCAAAACCCACAATTTACACTTTTTCACCATGATGACCAACGAGAACGCAACAAAACTCAACAGAGACCCCCAAACACTTCAAAAATTTCCCCAAAAAAACGGGACCACCCCAAGAAACAGAAGGAAACCCTAAAAGCCATAGATCCACCCCAAAAGTCCCCCTAAACCTACGTGATGTTCTCCAAATCCCAAAGTCTACTCCCAACCACCAGAAAACCCATTAGAAACTCAACGAAACGCAACGCAAACGCCAAAACACCTCAAAAACACCCCAATAGCGAACCGGATCAGAAGAAAATATGTGATTTAACCCCCAAAAAACCCTTAAACCTACCTGATGTTCTCCTAAATGTACAATCCACTCCCAACCACCAGAAAACCCATTAGGAACTCAACGAAACGCAACGGAACCACAAAAACACGTCAAAAACAACCCTAAAAAGAACTGGATCAGAAGAAAAAAAAAAAACAAAACTATGAATTTCCCCCCAAAACCACCCTAAACTCACCTGATCTTCTTCAAAACCCACAATCCACTCCCATTTACCTTAACGACCAACGAGAACCCAACAAAACCCAACGGAGACCCCAAAAAAAGTCAAAAACACCCCAAAAAACAACTGGTTCAACCCCAAAAACGAAAGAAAACCCCAAAAGCCATAGATCCGCACCAAAAATCCCCCTAAACCTACCTGATGTTCTCCAAAACCCACAATTTACACTTTTTCACCATGATGACCAACAACAACCCAACAAAACCCAACGGAGACCCGCAAAACATGGCAAAAACACCCCAAACAAGAACGGGAGCACCCCAAAAACAGAAGAAAACGCTTTAAAAAAAAATAAATAAAAAAATAAAAAAAAACAGAAGAATTTTCCCAAAACCAAAGATTCACCCTCCAAAAAAACTTAAACTCACCTGATGTTCTCCAAAAATCACAATTTACTCTTTTCCAAAATGATGACCAACGAGAACCCAACAAAACCCAACGGAGACCGCAAAACACGTCAAAAACACCCCAAACAAGAAAGGAATTCCCCCAAAACTGGAAGAAAATAACCCCAAAACCATAGATCCACCCCAAAACCACCCTAAACCTACCTGATGTTCTCCAAAACCCACAATTTAAACTTTTCGACCATGATGACCTACAAAAACCTAACAAAACCCCACGGAGACACAAAAACACGTCAAAAACACCCCAAAAAAGAACGGGATCAACCCCAAAACCGAAAGAAAATCCTAAAAGCCATAGATCCACACCAAAACAACCCTAAACCTACCTGATGTTCTCCAAAACCCACAATTTACACCTTTTTAACCATGATGACAAACGAGAACCCAACAAAACCCAACGGAGACCTCAAAACACACCAAAAACACCCCAAAAAAGAACGGGACCACCCCAAGAAACAGAAGGAAACCCCAAAAAACATGACTCTGCCCAAAAAGTCCCCCTAAACCTACCTGATGTTCTCCAAAACCCACAATTTAACCTGTTCCTCCATGATGACCACGGAAAACCCAACGAAACCCAACGGAGACCCCAAAACACGTCAAAAACACCCCAAAAAAGAACTGGATTAGAAGAAAAAAACAACTAAAACTATGAATTTCCCCCCAAAACCACCCTAAACTCACCTGATCTTCTTCAAAACTCAGAATCCACTCCCATTTACCTTAACGACCAACGAGAACCCAACAAAACCCTACGGAGAACCCAAAACACGTCAAGAACACCCCCAAAAAAAATGGGACCACTCCAAAACCAGAAGAAAAACCTAAAAAACAGAAGAAATCCCCCAAAACCATAGATTCGCCACCAAAAAAAAAAAACTTAAACTCACCTATGTTCTCCAAAACCCACAATTTATCATTTTCCACCATGATGACCAACGAGAACCCAACAAAACCAAACGGAGAACCCCAAACACGTCAAAAACTTCCGAAAAAAGAACGAAACACCAAAAAACAGAAGAAAACCCCCAAAAACATGACTCTGACCCAAAAGTCCCCCTAAACCTACCTGATGTTCTCCAAAACCCACAATTTACACTTTTCCACCATGATGACCAACAAGAGCCCAACTAAAACCCATCGGAGACCCTAAAACACGTCAAAAACACCCCAAAAAAGAACAGGATCACTCCAAAAAACAGAACAAAACCCCAAATACAATAGTTCCACTCCAAAAGTCCCCCTAAACATACCTGATGTTCTCCAAATCCCAAAGTCCACTCCCAACCACCAGAAAACCCATTAGGAACTGTCGTGGTTCCGCTCAAGTGGGCAGCCGAGCACCACCACAGCCGCTCTCTCCCTTGACTCTCCCGGCTGCTGACCCCAAAACAAGTCAAAAAAAAAAAACAAAACAAGAACGGGATAATCCCTAAAAACGAAAGAATAAACCAAAAGCCATAGATCCACACCAAAAGTCCCCCTAAACCTACCTGATCTTCTCCAAAACCCACAATTTACTCTTTTTCACCACGATGACTGTGGAAAACCCAACGAAACCTAACGGAGAAACCAAAACACGTCAAAAACACCCCAGAAAAGGACTGGATCAGAAGTAAAAAACCCCAAAACTATGAATTTTTCTACAAAACCACCCTAAACCTACCTGATGTTCTCCAAAACCCACAATTTACACTTTTCCACCATGATGACCAACAAGAACCCAACTAAAACCCAACGGAGAACACAAAACACGTCAAAAACACCCCAAGCAAGAACGGGATCACCCCCAAAACTGGAAGAAAATCCCCCAAAAGCACGGATCCAATCCCAAAACCACCCTAAACCTACCTGATGTGCTCCAAATCCCAAAGTCCACTCCCAACCACCAGAAAACCCATTAGGAACTCAACGAAACGCAACGGAAACGCCAAAACACCTCAAAAACACCCCAAAAGCGAAACGGATCAGAAGAAAAAACGTGATTTAACCCCCAAAAAACCCTTAAACCTACCTGATGTTCTCCTAAATGTACAATCCACTCCCAACCATCAGAAAACCCAATGGAAACCCAACAAAACCCAACGGAGACCCCAAAACACCTCAAAAACACCCCAAAAAAGAACGGGATCAGAAGAAAAAAAAGCCAAACAATCCGAATTTTTCTACAAAACGACCCTAAACTCACCTGATCTTCCCCAAAACCCACAATCCACTCTCATTTACCTTAATAACCAACGAGAACCCAGCGACACCCAACGGAGACCCCAAAACACCTCAAAAACACCCCAAAAAAAGAATAGGATCAACCCCCAAAACGAAAGAAAACACTAAAAGCCATAGATCCATCCCAAAAGTCCTCCTAAACCTACCTGACGTTCTCCAAAATCCGCAATTTACACTTTTCCACCATGATGACCAACAAGAACCCACCTAAAACCCGACCGAGACACCAAAACACGTCAAAAACACCCCAAAAAAGAACGGGATCACCCCAAAAACAACAGGAGAAAACCCCAAATACCATAGATCCACCCCAAAACCACCCTAAACCTACCTGATGTTCTCCAAATCCCAAAGTCCACTCCCAACCACCAGAAAACCCATTAGGAACTCAACGAAATGCAACGGAAACACAAAAACACGTCAAAAACACCCCAAAAAAGAACAGGATCAGAAGAAAAAAAAAAAAAAAAACTATGAATTTCCCCCCAAAACAACCCTAAACTCACCTGATCTTCTTCAAAACCCACAATCCACTCCCATTTACCTTAACGATCAACGAGAACCCAACAAAACTCAACGGAGACCCCAAAAAACGTCAAAAACACCCCAAAAAACAACTGGTTCAACCCCCAAAACGAAAGAAAACCCCAAAAGCCATAGATCCGCACCAAAAATCCCCCTAAACCTACCTGATGTTCTCCAAAACCCACAATTTACACTTTTTCACCATGATGACCAACAAGAACCCAACAAAACCCAACGGAGAACCAAAACACGTCAAAAACAACCCAAAAAAGAACAGAATGAACCCAAAATAACACAAGAAAAGCCCAAAAAACATGACTCTGCCCCAAAAGTCCCCCTAAACCTACCTGAAGTTATTCAAAACCCAAAATTTACCCTTTTCCACCATGATGCCAAAGGAAAACCCAACGAAATCCAACGGAGAACCCAAAACACGTCAAAAACACCCCAAACAAGAACGGAATCACCCCAAAACTGGAAGAAAATCCCCAAAAAGCACGGATCCTATCTTCAAACGACCCTAACCTACCTGATGTTCTCCAAAACCCGCAATTTACCCTTTTCCACAATGATGACCATGGAAAACCGAACGAATCCCAACGGAGACCCCAAAACACGTCAAAAACACCCCAAACAAGAAAGGAATTCCCCCAAAACTGCAAGAAAATAACCCCAAAACCATAGATCCACCCCAAAAACACCCTAAACCTACCTGATGTTCTCCAAAACCCACAATTTACACTTTTTCACCATGATGACCAACGAGAACGCAACAAAACTCAACAGAGACCCCCAAACACTTCAAAAATTTCCCCAAAAAAACGGGACCACCCCAAGAAACAGAAGGAAACCCTAAAAGCCATAGATCCACCCCAAAAGTCCCCCTAAACCTACGTGATGTTCTCCAAATCCCAAAGTCTACTCCCAACCACCAGAAAACCCATTAGAAACTCAACGAAACGCAACGCAAACGCCAAAACACCTCAAAAACACCCCAATAGCGAACCGGATCAGAAGAAAATATGTGATTTAACCCCCAAAAAACCCTTAAACCTACCTGATGTTCTCCTAAATGTACAATCCACTCCCAACCACCAGAAAACCCATTAGGAACTCAACGAAACGCAACGGAACCACAAAAACACGTCAAAAACAACCCTAAAAAGAACTGGATCAGAAGAAAAAAAAAAAACAAAACTATGAATTTCCCCCCAAAACCACCCTAAACTCACCTGATCTTCTTCAAAACCCACAATCCACTCCCATTTACCTTAACGACCAACGAGAACCCAACAAAACCCAACGGAGACCCCAAAAAAAGTCAAAAACACCCCAAAAAACAACTGGTTCAACCCCAAAAACGAAAGAAAACCCCAAAAGCCATAGATCCGCACCAAAAATCCCCCTAAACCTACCTGATGTTCTCCAAAAATCACAATTTACTCTTTTCCAAAATGATGACCAACGAGAACCCAACAAAACCCAACGGAGACCGCAAAACACGTCAAAAACACCCCAAACAAGAAAGGAATTCCCCCAAAACTGGAAGAAAATAACCCCAAAACCATAGATCCACCCCAAAACCACCCTAAACCTACCTGATGTTCTCCAAAACCCACAATTTAAACTTTTCGACCATGATGACCTACAAAAACCTAACAAAACCCCACGGAGACACAAAAACACGTCAAAAACACCCCAAAAAAGAACGGGATCAACCCCAAAACCGAAAGAAAATCCTAAAAGCCATAGATCCACACCAAAACAACCCTAAACCTACCTGATGTTCTCCAAAACCCACAATTTACACCTTTTTAACCATGATGACAAACGAGAACCCAACAAAACCCAACGGAGACCTCAAAACACACCAAAAACACCCCAAAAAAGAACGGGACCACCCCAAGAAACAGAAGGAAACCCCAAAAAACATGACTCTGCCCAAAAAGTCCCCCTAAACCTACCTGATGTTCTCCAAAACCCACAATTTAACCTGTTCCTCCATGATGACCACGGAAAACCCAACGAAACCCAACGGAGACCCCAAAACACGTCAAAAACACCCCAAAAAAGAACTGGATTAGAAGAAAAAAACAACTAAAACTATGAATTTCCCCCCAAAACCACCCTAAACTCACCTGATCTTCTTCAAAACTCAGAATCCACTCCCATTTACCTTAACGACCAACGAGAACCCAACAAAACCCTACGGAGAACCCAAAACACGTCAAGAACACCCCCCAAAAAAATGGGACCACTCCAAAACCAGAAGAAAAACCTAAAAAACAGAAGAAATCCCCCAAAACCATAGATTCGCCACCAAAAAAAAAAACTTAAACTCACCTATGTTCTCCAAAACCCACAATTTATCATTTTCCACCATGATGACCAACGAGAACCCAACAAAACCAAACGGAGAACCCCAAACACGTCAAAAACTTCCGAAAAAAGAACGAGACAACACCAAAAAACAGAAGAAAACCCCCAAAAACATGACTCTGCCCCAAAAGTCCCCCTAAACCTACCTGATGTTCTCCAAAACCCACAATTTACACTTTTCCACCATGATGACCAACAAGAGCCCAACTAAAACCCATCGGAGACCCTAAAACACGTCAAAAACACCCCAAAAAAGAACAGGATCACTCCAAAAAAACAGAACAAAACCCCAAATACAATAGTTCCACTCCAAAAGTCCCCCTAAACATACCTGATGTTCTCCAAATCCCAAAGTCCACTCCCAACCACCAGAAAACCCATTAGGAACTGTCGTGGTTCCGCTCAAGTGGGCAGCCGAGCACCACCACAGCCGCTCTCTCCCTTGACTCTCCCGGCTGCTGACCCCAAAACAAGTCAAAAAAAAAAAACAAAACAAGAACGGGATAATCCCTAAAAACGAAAGAATAAACCAAAAGCCATAGATCCACACCAAAAGTCCCCCTAAACCTACCTGATCTTCTCCAAAACCCACAATTTACTCTTTTTCACCACGATGACTGTGGAAAACCCAACGAAACCTAACGGAGAAACCAAAACACGTCAAAAACACCCCAGAAAAGGACTGGATCAGAAGTAAAAAACCCCAAAACTATGAATTTTTCTACAAAACCACCCTAAACATACCTGATGTTCTCCAAAACCCACAATTTACACTTTTCCACCATGATGACCAACAAGAACCCAACTAAAACCCAACGGAGAACCCAAAACACGTCAAAAACACCCCAAACAAGAACGGGATCACCCCCAAAACTGGAAGAAAATCCCCCAAAACCATAGATCCACCACAAACCACCCTAAACCTACCTGATGCTCTCAAAAACCCACAATTTACACTTTTCCACAACGATGACCAACAAGAACCCAACTAAAACCCAATGGAGAACACAAAACACGTCAAAAACACCCCAAGCAAGAACGGGATCACCCCCAAAACTGGAAGAAAATCCCCCAAAAGCACGGATCCAATCCCAAAACCACCCTAAACCTACCTGATGTGCTCCAAATCCCAAAGTCCACTCCCAACCACCAGAAAACCCATTAGGAACTCAACGAAACGCAACGGAAACGCCAAAACACCTCAAAAACACCCCAAAAGCGAAACGGATCAGAAGAAAAAACGTGATTTAACCCCCAAATAACCCTTAAACCTACCTGATGTTCTCCTAAATGTACAATCCACTCCCAACCATCAGAAAACCCAATGGAAACCCAACAAAACCCAACGGAGACCCCAAAACACCTCAAAAACACCCCAAAAAAGAACGGGATCAGAAGAAAAAAAAGCCAAACACTCCGAATTTTTCTACAAAACGACCCTAAACTCACCTGATCTTCTCCAAAACCCACAATCCACTCTCATTTACCTTAATAACCAACGAGAACCCAACGAAACCCAACGGAGACCCCAAAACACCTCAAAAACACCCCAAAAAAAGAATAGGATCAACCCCCAAAACGAAAGAAAACACTAAAAGCCATAGATCCATCCCAAAAGTCCTCCTAAACCTACCTGACGTTCTCCAAAATCCGCAATTTACACTTTTCCACCATGATGACCAACAAGAACCCACCTAAAACCCGACCGAGACACCAAAACACGTCAAAAACACCCCAAAAAAGAACAGGATCACCCCAAAAACAACAGGAGAAAACCCCAAATACCATAGATCCACCCTAAAACCACCCTAAACCTACCTGATGTTCTCCAAAACCCACAATTTACTCTTTTTCACCACGATGACTGTGGAAAACCCAACGAAACCTAACGGAGAAACCAAAACACGTCAAAAACACCCCAGAAAAGGACTGGATCAGAAGTAAAAAAAACCAAAACTATGAATTTTTCTACAAAACTACCCTAAACCTACCTGATGCTCTCAAAAACCCACAATTTACACTTTTCCACAACGATGACCAACAAGAACCCAACTAAAACCCAACGGAGAACCCAAAACACGTCAAAAACACCCCAAACAAGAACGGAATCACCCCCAAAACTGGAAGAAAATCCCCAAAAACCAAGGAACCAATTCCAAAACCACCCTAAACCTACCTGATGTTCTCCAAATCCCAAAGTTTACTCCCAACCACCAGAAAACCCATTAGGAACTCAACAAAACGCAACGGAAACGCCAAAACACCTCAAAAACACCCCAAAAGCGAACCGGATCAGAAGAAAATACGTGATATAAACCCCCCCAAAAAAAAACTTAAACCTACCTGATGTTCTCCTAAACGTACAATCCTCTCCCAAACACTATAAAACCCATTAGGAACTCAAAGAAAAACAACAGAAACCCCAAACACCTCAAAAACTTCCGAAAAAATAACAGGACAACACCAAAAAACAGAAGGAAACCCCAAAAAACATGACTCTGCCCCAAATGTCCCCCTAAACCTGCGTGATTTTCTCCAAAACCCTCAATTTACACTTTTCCACCATGATGACCAACAAGAACCCAACTAACACCCAACGGAGAACCCAAAACACGTCAAAAGCACCCCAAACAAGAACGGGATCACCCCCAAAATGGAACTAAAATCCCCAAAAAGCACTGATCCAATCCCAAAACCAACGAAAACCTACCTGATGTTCTCCAAATCTTAAAGTCCACTCCCAACCAACATAAAACCCATTAGGAACTCAACGAAACGCAACGGAAACACCGAAACACGTCAAAAACACCCCAAAAAAAGAACTAGTTCAAACTCAAAAATGAAAGAAAACACCAAAAGCCATAGATCCACAACAAAAATCCCCCTAAACTTACGTGATTTTCTCCACAAAACCATAGATAGATCCACCCCAAAACCACCCTAAACCTACCTGATGTTCTCCAAATCCCAAAGTCCACTCCCAACCACCATAAAGCCCATTAGGAACTCAACGAACCGCAACGGAAACACCAAAACACCTCAAAAAAAAACCAAAAGCGAACCAGATCAGAAGAAAATACGTGACTTAACCCCGCAAAAAAACCCTTAAACCTACCTGATGTTCTCCTAAATGTACAATCCACTCCCAACCACTATAAAACCCATTAGGAACTCAACGAAACACAACGGAAACCCCAAAACACGTCAAAAACTCCCCAACAAAGAACTGGAACAGAAGAAAAAAAACACCAAAAACTATGAATTTCCCCCCAAAACCACCCTAAACTCACCTGATCTTCTTCAAAACCCACAATCCACTCCCATTTACCTTAACGACCAAAGAGAACCCAACAAAACCCAACGGAGACCCCAAAAACGTCAAAAACGTCCCAAACAAGAACTGGTTCAACCCCAAAAACGAAAGAAAACACCAAAAAACATGACTATGCCCCAAAAGTCCCCCTAAAACTACGTTATGTCCTCCAAAACCCTCAATTTACACTTTTCCACCATGATGACCAACAAGAACCCAACTAAAACCCAACGGAGAACCCAAAACACGTCAAAAGCACCCCAAAAAAGAACGGGATCACCCCCAAAACTGGAAGAAAATCCCCAAAAAGCACTGATCCAATCCCAAAACCACCCTAAACCTACCTGATGTTCTCCAAATCCCAAAGTACACTCCCAACCACCATAAAACCCATTAGGAACTCAATGAAATGCAACGGAAACCCCAAAACACCTCAAAAACACCCCAAAAAAAGAACAGGATCAGAAGAAAAAAAAAAACAAAACTATGAATTTCCCCCCAAAACCAACCTAAACTCACCTGATCTTCTTCAAAACCCACAATCCACTCCCATTTACCTTAACGACCAACGAGAACCAAACAAAACCCAACGGAGACACAAAAACACGTCAAAAACAACCTAAAAAAGAACAGGATCACCCCCAAAAAACAGAAGAAAAGCCCAAAAACCATGAATCCACCAGAAAAGTCTCCCTAAACCTTCGTGAAGTTCTTCAAAACCCACAATTTACCCTTTTCCACCATGATGACCACGGAAAACCCAACGAAACCCAACGGAGAACCCAAAACACGTAAAAAAAAAAAAAAAAAAAAAAAAAAAAAAGAAAGGGATCACCCCCAAAATTGGAAGAAAATCCCTCAAAAGTATAGATCCACCCCCACACCACCCTAAACCTACCTGATGTTCTCCAAAACCCACAATTTAAACTTTTCCACTGTAATGACCACAGAAAACCCAACGAAACCCAACAGAGACAAAAAAACAAGTCAAAAAAAAAAAAAACAAAACAAGAACGGGATAAACCCTAAAAACGAAAGAATACCGCAAAAGCCATAGATCCACACCAAAAGTCCCCCTAAACCTACCTGATGTTCTCCAAAACCCACAATTTACCCTTTTCCACCATGATGACCAACATGAACCAAACGAAAACCCAAAGGAGACCACAAAACACGTCAAAAACACCCCAAAAAAGAACGGAATCACCTCCAAAACTGAAAGAAAATCCCCAAAAATCACGGATCCAATCTCAAAACCACCCTAAACCTACCTAACGTTCTCCAAAACACAAAATTTACACATTTCCAACATGATGACAATGGAAAACCCAACGAAACACAACGGAGACCCCAAAACACGTCAAAAACACCCCAAAAAAGAATGGCATCAACCCCAAAACCAAAAGAAAAACCTAAAAGCCATAGATCCAACACAAAAGTCCCCCTAAACATACCTGATGTTCCCCAAAACCCACAATTTACCCTTTTCCACCATGATGACCAACATGAACCAAACGAAAACCCAAAGGAGACCACAAAACACGTCAAAAACACCCCAAAAAAGAACGGGATCAACTCCAAAACCGAAAGAAAAACCTAAAAGCCATTGATCCACCCCAAAAGTCCCCCTAAACCTACCTGATGTTCTCCAAAACCCACAATTTACACTTTTCCACCATGATGCCAACAGAAAACCCAACGAAACCCAACGGAGACCCCAAAACACGTCAAAAACACCCCAAACAAGAACGGAATCACCCCCAAAACTGGAAGAAAATCCCCAAAAACCAAGGATCCAATTCCAAAACCACCCTAAACCTACCTGATGTTCTCCAAATGCCAAAGTCCACTCCCAACCACCATAAAACACATTAGGAACTCAACGAAACGCAACGTAAAACCCCAAAACAAGTCAAAAACACGCAAAGCAAGAAGGGGATAACACCCAAAAAAGAAATAAAACCCCAAAAAATATAGATCCACCCCAAAACCACCCTAAACCTACCTGATGTTCTCCAAAACCCACAATTTAACCTTTTCCACAATGATGACCATGGAAAACCTACGAAAACAACGGAGACCCCAAAACACCTCAAAAACACCCCAAAAAAGAACGGGATCACCTCAAAAAAGAAAGAAAATGACAAAAACCATAGATACACCCCAAAACCACACTAAACCTACCTGATGTTCTCCAAAACCCAAAATTTAACATTTTCCACAATGATGACCACGGAAAACGAATGAAACACAAGGGAGACCAAAAAAAGGCCAAAACCACCCCAAACAAGTAGGGGATCACCCCAAAACTGGAAGAAAATCCCCCAAAATCATAGATCCACCCAAAACCACCCTAAACCTACCTGATGTTCTCCAAAACCCACAATTTACACTTTTCCACCATTATGACCAACGAGAACCCAACAAAACCCAACGGAGACACAAAAACACGTCAAAAACAACCCAAAAATGAATAGGATCACCCCAAAAAAACAGAAGAAAACCCCAAAAACCATGAATCTGCCCCAAAAGTCCCCCTAAACCTACCTGATGTTCTCCAAAACCCACAATTTACACTTTTCCACTATGATGACCATGAAAAACCCAACGAAACCCAACGGAGACCCCAAAACACATCAAAAACACCCCAAAAAACATATGGATCAGAAGAAAAAACAGAAGAAAACCCCAAAAACCATGAATCTTCCCCAAAAGTCCCCATAAACCTACCTGATGATCTCCAAAACACACAATTTACACTTTTCCACCATGATGACCATGGAAAACCCAACGAAACCTGACGGTGAAACCAAAACAAGTCAAAAAAAAGAACAAAAAAGAAAGGGATCACCCCCAAAATTGGAAGAAAAACCCTCAAAATCATAGATCCACACCAAAACCACCCTAAACCTACCCGATGTTCTCCAAAACCCACAATTTACACTTTTCCACCATGATGACCACGGAAAACCCAATGAAACCCAACGGAGAACCCAAAACACGTCAAAAACACGCTGAAAAACATCTGGATCACTAGAAAAAAAAAAAAAAAAAACAGAAGAAAACCCTAAAAACCTTGAATCTGCCCCAAAAGTCCTCATAAACCTACCTGATGTTCTCCAAAACCCACAATTTACACTTTTCCACTATGATGACCACGGAAAACCCAACGAAACCCAACGGTTTTAAGAAAATTAAGCGAAAGAATTTTCATAGTGTCTAGGCAAGCATTATGAAGCTCCTTACTATAGCAGGGAGCTTTCGCAACTCCCGCTCCTCAAACAGAACTCCTTGTTTTTATAATACAAAAGACAATGAACAAACATTTATGGTGTATTACCCTAAGTTTTTGGGTTAGGGTTTTTTGCGTCTTAATGTTTTGGGGTTAGGGTTTGGAGCGCCCTAAGTTTTTGGGCTAGGGCTTTGAGCATTCCTAACGTTTTGGGTTGGGTTTGGGTTTTGAGCATCCTAAGATTTTGGGTTGGGGGTTTTAGGCATAGGTCTTCAGGGGTTTAGTGTGGTAAATAGTTTGGGTTAGGTCTGTAGGGGTTTCGAGGTTTTTTGGATGTTAGGGCTTGAGGCTTTTTTTGTAAGGGCGGTGAGGGTTCCAGTGAGTGCTGGTAAATGCAGTTCTCGAGCACTCGGCCTGTGATTGGCCATGCTGGCTGTGCGGGGAATGCTGGTAGGTGTAGTTTTCCGGCACTGGGAGGCCATGTTGTGTGCCCAGAGCATGCCGGGAGATGTAGTTCTCGGGACTCCGGACTTCCGGGAGGCCATGTTGCGTACCCAGAGTATGCCGGGAAATGTAGTTTTCGGATTCGGGACTTCCGGGAGGCCATGTTGACTGCCCAGAGCATACCGGGAGATGTAGTTCTCGGGACTCCGGACTTCCGGGAGGCCATGTTGCGTACCCAGAGTATGCCGGGAAATGTAGTTTTCGGATTCGGGACTTCCGGGAGGCCATGTTGACTGCCCAGAGCATACCGGGAGATGTAGTTCTCGGGAACCCGGGTTAGGGTTAGGGGCTAGGGCTGGGGCTAGAGTTAGGGTTTCGGGTGAGGGTTGGGGTTGGGGGTTATTGTTAGGGTTAGTGGTTTAGGGTTAGGCTTAGAGGGTTATGGTTAGGGATAGGTTAGGGGTAGGTTTAGAGGGTTAGGGTAAGGGTTAGGGGTTGGGACTGTGGTTAGGGTTAGGATAAGTGTTAGGCTTAGGGTGAGGGTATTAGGGTTAGGATTTGGGTTCAGATTAGGGTAAGGGTTAGGGCAAAGGTAAGGGTTAGGGTAAGGCTAAGGGTAAGGCTGAGGGTGAGGATAAGGTTTAGGGAAAGGGTTAGGTTTAGGGTAAGGGTTGGGGTAAGGGTTAGGGTAAGGGTAAGAGTTAAGGTAAAGGATAGAGTAATGGTAAGTATAAGGGTAGGGTAAGGATTAGGGTTAGGTTTAGGGTAAGAATAAGGGTAAGCTAATGGTTAGGATAAGGGTAAGGGTTAGGGTAAAGGTTTTCATTTGTTAAAGCTGAAACGCAGTATGCAATCTGGGACGTCACAGCCAGAGCTGCCTATGGCAAGGTGAGAGAGGAAAAGATGGAGCAGATGTTCTACTCCTAGTTTTTTCTTTATACGTAAATAAAAGTTTGAGCTAATTCCAGTTGGAAGAGTTCCAATTACTTGCTTGGTCATAATGTCTTTTAATATTGAAAGCTGCAGCAAAAGCATGGGGATTTTTGCTTCTAGAAACACCCTAGTTCTCTTGTCTGCACTATGCATGCTTTTGAGCTAAAACTGATTAAAAAATAAAAAGAAAAATCACACACACACACAAAAAAAAAAAAAACACACACCACAGCTGCTGCTGCTCTCTTCCTACTTCCTTGTGCTTTGCCCCTACCCTTCCCAGGTGATTGGGTTTGGGTGCTAGTCGGGGCCAAATGGTATGTAGGATCATACATCTAGTAGGATCCTACATACCATTTGCCAAATGGTATGTAGGATCTAGTAGGATCTGTTAGAATAATGTAGTACTTGGTGCCTTTATTGCATGCAGTTCTTTATCAGGTGAGTAACTGTTGCGAGTAACTGAAGTCAATGTTACTTGGTGTGTTTGCTATGCAGTGCCTGTGCGGACTATTGCACGAGACACAGCTTTCTGACATCTGGCCCAGCAACTACTAAATAAGGGGAGGGGAGAAGCTGAAGAACGACCAAAGGACAAAGCCTGGGAGGAAGACTACGAGCCTTCAGTACGAGCGGCCCCCAGAGGGACCACCGGAGACTGATAACGCCTACACCAGTGGGAGGGTTTGGATTCTGGGAACTAATTAGAATAACCCTGCCTTTTGTAGAAGTAGTAATGAATATGTATTAGCCTAGCAGCATAAAAACCAGCCGCCTGATGTAACTTGTGTGCGTCTTGGTGGAGCAGAGACTCCTGGCGCACCCAGCGCTGCTTGCTTACCTCTATTCCTTTAATAAATCATAAACATTAATTGTAAGCCTATTTGGGACTCGGTCATTTATTACAAGTGGGACCTCCCGATGGGTGGAAGCTGTCGGAATAGCTCGGGATGCTGAGGCGTGGTGCTGCAAGGAGGTTGGTGGTCGGTGGAGCCCTGGGGCAGGCCGAATTGGGAGGGGGCGAGGCGGCGGGTGGTCGGTGGCTTCTGTGGAAAAGGCGCTTGTATGGGGGGGCTGCGCATTCAGGGGAACCCTGACAGGCTGCAGATAGGGGCAGGCAGGAACCTTTTGAAGTTCAGCAGAGGGAAATGCCAAGCCCTACCCCTAGGGAGAAACACCTCTGTTTACCAGCACTGGCTAGCTCGATACTGAATAAGCATTTCTTCATGGAAGGGGTGCTTTGATATTAGAACGGGCTGCCCGGGGGAAGTGGTAAGAGACCCGATCCTTAAAAGTATTGAAGAGACATGTGGACATAGCCCGGGAGTCCGGCCTCCGGCAGGGCGGGAGCTGGCTCTTCCGAGCCCCTGTGCTCCGGTCTTGTGCGACGCGTTTGCAAGCAGCACCGGGTGCCGGGTCCGACATCGGACGGTTCGGGGACGGCGATTCCGGGGCCGTCGGCTAGCGGGGGCCGGCTATGTCGTGTCCCGGGGATCCGACTTCAGGGGGCGTGGGGGCCGGCCGTGCAGTGAAGCGGGGGGCTGGCGTCCGCCGGCTTCCCAGAGAGCGGGCTTTCGGTGCCGTGCGGTTCGGTGGCCGGCCGTCCCGAAACCCTGGGCACCGGTCTTGTGCTAGACTCAGCGGGCTCCGGGGCCGAACTCGGCTTCTCGGGGCCGGCGGTCGCGGTGTCCAGGTGTCCCGCCTCGGGCGGCGCGGGGCCGGCTGTCCCTAGCAGCTGGGCTCCCAAGAGATTCTGGGCTCCCAAGCGTCGCCCAAGACCGGATCCCAGAGAATCGGGACGGCCGGCCGCACCGCTGCGACTAGCACAAGCGTCTCCCGACAACGGAGCCCAGGAGCTTGCGAGGGTCGTATTCCGCGCCCCGGGATAGAGAAACGGGGAGCGCGGGTCGGCCGGCCGCAGCTTCGCACGGGACCGAACCCCCTGTCTCCGGCACGGCCAGACCCCGAGCCGGCAGACAGCTGCCTCCCGCTTCACGGCACAGTCGGCCCCCAACCCGCCCGAGTTCTGATCGCCGGGACACGGGACAGCCGGCCGCGCCGCCCGAGGCCGGACACCTGGAGCCCGGTACCGCCGTCCCTGACAAAGCCAAAGTCGGACCCGGACCCCGCTGCGGCTAGCACACGCGTCGCCCAGGACCGCAGCCTACGACCTCGGGACGGTCGCATCCCGCGCCTCCGGCAGGAGCTACCCGGGAGGGCAGGACGGCCTGCCGCAGCTCCGCAAGAGACCGAACCTGCTGGATTCCGGCACGGCCAGACCCCGAGCCGGCAGACAGCAGCCTCCCGCTTCACGGCTCGGCAGGCACCCACGTCGCCCGACTTCGGACCCACGGGACAGCCGGCACCCGCGCCGCCGGAGGCCGGACACACGGGCCTCGGCATCGCCGTCCCCGAACCTCACGACGTTCCACACGGTCTCCGGTGCGTCCAGCACACGCATCGCAAAGACCGGAGCCCAGATTATAGGATCAGCCAGCCACGTGCCGCCCGAGGAAGGACCGGGAACCCGGTGCGCTTGGCACATGCGTCGCCCAAGAACGGCGCCCAGGGCCGCGGGATGATCGTGCGTCACGCAGCCCGAGTTCGGACCCACGGAACACGGGACAGCCGGCACCTGTGCCTACTCTTGGAGACTTGGAAAGAGTCCTGATGCTGTGCCAGCACTATGCAGCAATAGTCACAACACTGGAGTGATTTCAGTGTTGTTCCAGCTACGAGTGCAGAGTACAGCACTGTGCGGGCTGCTGCAGGGAAACGGTGACTCCAGCTCAGACAGACCCAACACAACTTCCACCCCTTATTCCATAACTTTTGTGTCACAATCAGGTACAGTTTAGTATATAGATGGTCTCATCACCATAGTTTTCTGTCCATTGAAGCATTTTTATGTCTGTACTTCTCTTTATTCTATAGGTCTTTTCCCAAAATGCTCATAAAAATTGTTGATGGTTTCACCATCATCTGTCAAAGTGGTCACTCAGGGCAGGCGAAGTTGGTTTTCTTGACACCAGCACCAGCTTAGCTCACATCACTGTTGCACTTGCCTGGTTCCTTGCAAAGTTGACCTTTCATTGGTTCTGCAGTGTCCTCCTACAACACATAACTTGGATGACAGATTAATTTTCTCCCAGTGTTAAATCTCCTTGAGGCACACACTTGATATCCCCATCTTTCTGCATCGCCCACCAGGTATACCCTGGACCTTTGGCAAAGACAATCCCACGAGTGCAATCCCACAGCACTTGTCTTTCCAGGCCCAAGATAGTGTTTCGGGCCGTGGCATGGTTTACAGGGTATGTTTCCAGCCACCCATTAGTTGCTTCTTCCATGGTGAGTATGTACCGTTTGCCTTGGCGGGTTTGTGGAAGTGGTCCGATGTAGTCAATCTGCCAGACCTCACCAGGTCGAAATCCAAGCCATCTCCCCCTATTCCAGGGAGACTTTACCCTCATGGCTCGTTTGATTGCAGCACAGGTCTCACACTGATGGGTAACCTGTGTGATGGCCTCAATGGTCAGTTCCGCTTTCGAGTCACTCAATATAGAGGACTCACAAGCTGACTATAGCCTGGCACATGCATTCTCCAAAATCCCACAAGACCTAGGAACTCTTCTGTTTCTTTTTTGCTGGTTGGCGGAGACAGAACTGTTATTTTGTTGATCTCATCCGTCGGAATGTGGCGACGTCCATCCTGCCATTTTAACCCCAAGAACTGGATTTCTTGTGCAGGTCCCTTGACCTTATTCTGTTTAATGGCAAATCCAGCTTTCAGGAGAATTGGAATTATTTTCTTCCCTTTCCCAAAAACTTCTTCTGCTGTGTTACCCCATACGATGATATCATCGATATACTGCAGGTGTTCAGGAGCGTTCCCCTGTTCCAGTGTCGTCTGGATCAGTCCATGGCAGATGGCAGGGCTGTGTTTCCACCCCTGGGGCAGCCGATTCCAAGTATACTGAATGCCCCTCCAAGTGAAAGCAAATTGTGGCCTGCATGCTGCTGCTAGACGGATAGAGAAAAATGCATTAGCAGTATCAATAGTAGCATTCCACTTGGCTGCCTTTGCCTCTAGTTCGTACTGGAGTTCTAGCATGTCTGGCACTGCTGCACTTAGTGGTGGTGTGACTTCATTCAGGCCCCGATAGTCCACTGTTAGCCTCCACTCGCCATTGGACTTTCGCACTGGCCATATAGGACTGTTAAAAGGTGAATGAGTCTTGCTGATCACTCCTTGGCTCTCCAGATGGTGAACTAACTCATGGAGAGGAATCAGGGAGTCTCGGTTGGTGCGCTATTGCCGCCGGTGCACAGTTGTAGTCGCAATTGGCACTTGCTGTTCTTCAATCCTCAGCAATCCTACAGCAGAAGGGTCTCTCTTGTGAGAGACCAGGCAGGGTAGACAGCTGCTTAATCTTCTCTGTGCTCAAGGCAGGTATGCCAAAAGCCCACCGGTACCCTGTTGGATCCTTGAGGTACCCTTTCCTGAGGTAGTCTATGCCGACGATGCACAGAGCCTCTGGGCCAGTCACGATGGGGTGCTTTTGCCACTCATTCCCAGTTAGACTCACTTCAGCTTCCGATATGGTTAGCTCTTGGGATCTCCCCGTCACTCCGGAGATAGAGATGGGTTCTGCCCCTTGGTGGCCTGACGGCATTAGGGTACACTGTGCGCCTGTGTCCACTAAAGCTTTCTATTTTTGTGGTTCCGGTGTGCCAGGCCATCGAATCCACACAGTCCAGTAAATCCGGTTGTCCCTCTCCTCTACGTGGCCAGAGGCAGGGCCCCACTAGTCCTGGTCGGAGTATCTATCAATTATTTCTTCCAAACGTGAAGGAGAAGTCTCTTCATCAGGGTCAGGAGTATTACTGTTCCTTCTACTCCCTCTGGGGGACTGTTCAACAGAAACTGGGTCAGCAATCCTCCTAGGGGCCCTCTTTGTTGCTGCTGTATCTTTCCGTAGCTCACGTAGCCGAGCAGCTAGGGCCGAGGTCGGTTCACCGTCCCACTTCCTCCTATCTTCCCCGTGGTCACGTAAATAAAACCACAAGGTACCTCGCGGTGTGCGTCCCGGATTCTCCCTTGTTTGAGCCGGGGACTGCTGGTGCTTGAAGGCCGAAAGATTTTTCCGTCTAGGTGAGGTCGAAGCTATGTGTTCATCTAACCGTTGGGACAGTCTCTCCACAGCTGAAATGCAGCCCCGTACTTGGGCAGAGAGATTTTCTTCATATTTATGAAGTTGATTGGACACGTTATCCACAGTTGGCCCCATCCCCTCGTCCTAACCCATGACTGCCGGTGTGCTGGCATGTGTTGGGGGTGCAGCCCGTAGAAACTTCCGCCACATGGACGCTGTGCATTGGACTTCATCGGGGTCTTTAGGTGCCTGGGCGTTGTTTAAAACACTATAAAGCATCTCCAGCACAGCTAATTCCCGCAGCTGCTGGAATCTTATCCATATCCACAGTGGTCCCTTATCCATAGTGGTCCATTTGTTTACTTGGGAGACAATACCCTCTTTGTGGGGATACCTTTCTTTCGCAGTTGTTAGGATTCGCCTCCAGAGGCTGATAACTTGTGCCTCTCTTCCAATTACTCTGTCAATGAGCCTTTCTCTAGAAAGGGATCCCAGCTGCTTGGCTTCGTTGCCTTCTAGCTGTTGGGTATTGGCCCCACTATCCCAGCGTCGAAGCAGCCAAGTGAGGATGTGCTCACCTGGACGGCGACTGAAGGCTTTTCGTATTTCTCGCAGCTCACTCAAGGATAGAGACCGAGTAGTTTCTGATTCATCTATGATTTCAGTCTCTTCTTCGTGATGTTGCCGTGATAACGCTGCTTTAGAGCCGCTTGCCTTTTCCTCTTCTCCCTCATCCATAGGAGGCGCTCCTTCCCTTATTAAACGACCTGATCTCCGTTTCCACTGTTTCGTCTTTACTACAGGGGCGACTGATACCAAAGGTGGTCGGTCATCTGGGGTGGTCACAGTGTGTGCTGTCTCATCATCAAATTCAAGAACCTCCCTATCCCCTTGAGGGTGCTGGGCAATGTTAATTGACATCTGATAGGCGTAAGCCAGACCCCAGCAGAGTGCAGCCAGCTGGTGGAGTTCTCTAGTATTGCCAGGGTCAGGGCATACATCTTTCAAACATTCTACCACCTTTCTTGGATTTTGTACTTGTTCAGGGGTGAAATTTAGAACCATTGGAGGAGAAAACCGTGATAGGTACCTGCCCAAATCCCCCCACACACCTTGTCACCCACAACTTTGTCTGGGGACAGGTCCTTGGATAATATTCTTAATAAACTGCTTTGCCTTGGGGAAGAAGACAAACACTACACCTAGTAAGAGGAGGATAAGATCTCACCGGGGTATCCAAGATACTGAAAGGCTGCTGTAATTAGCCCACAGGGAGAAAAGTAGAAGACACCACACCCGATATTATTCACTGATTGACTGCTGGGGGCAAAAAAGAAGGCACTGTAATTCTTAATATTGTCAATAATATAATCTCCAGGAGACCAGGAGGATAACAATGCCGGGCTTGAATACCAAACCAAACTGAAGGCCAGTATGTTACAGCACAACATGTTAAAAAAACAAGCACAGACTTCAACATTTTCTCCGATCGGATGTAAAGGAAAAAAGAAAACAGAGTGGGCTACATACAACATATCCACACAGAAAGTATTACCAGAAAACCGAGCATTATGCCAACCAATATGTTAGTTGTAAATACTTCAATCAATACTACTGTTATCTCAACCCTCGAGCCCCACGTTGGGGGCCAAAAAGGACAGAGGTAGTATTACTCAGGTGGGCAGCCGAGCTCCACCACAACCGCTCCCTCACTCCCCCTCTCGTCAAAGAGGGAGGGGGAGAAAATACAACACAATCCCGGGGCACGGGATTCTGTCCTCCGGTGGCGCGGGTGCCAGGTGTCCCGTGTTTCGGGGGTCCGAACTCGGGCTGCGTGACGCACGACCATCCCGCGGCCCTGGGTGCCGTTCTTGGGCGACGCATGTGCCAAGCGCACCGGGTTCCCGGTCCGACCTCGAGCGGCGCGGGGCTGGCTGATCCTATAATCTGGGCTCCGGTCTTTGCGATGCGTGTGCTGGACGCACCGGAGACCGTGTGTGACTTCGTGCGGTTCGGGGACGGCGATGCCGAGGCCCGTGTGTCCGGCCTCCGGCGGCGCGGGTGCCGGCTGTCCCGTGGGTCCGAAGTCGGGCGACGTGGGTGCCTGCCGAGCCGTGAAGCGGGAGGCTGCTGCCCACCGGCTCGGGCTCTGGCCGTCCCGGAATCCAGCAGGTTCGGTCTCTTGCGGAGCTGCGGCAGGCCGTCCTGCCCTCCCGGGTAGCTCCTGCCGGAGGCGCGGGATGCGACCGTCCCGAGGTCCTAGGCTGCGGTCCTGGGCGACGCGTGTGCTAGCCGCAGCGGGGTCCGGGTCCGACTTTGGCTTTGTCAGGGACGGCGGTACCGGGCTCCAGGTGTCCGGCCTCGGGCGGCGCGGCCGGCTGTCCCGTGTCCCGGCGATCAGAACTCGGGCGGGTTGGGGGCCGACTGTGCCGTGAAGCGGGAGGCTGCTGTCTGCCGGCTCGGGGTCTGGCCGTGCCGGAGACAGGGGGTTCGGTCCCGTGCGAAGCTGCGGCCGGCCGACCCGCGCTCCCCGTTTCTCTATCCCGGGGCGCGGAATCTGACCCTCGCAAGCTCCTGGGCTCCGTTGTCGGGAGACGCTTGTGCTAGTCGCAGCGGTGCGGCCGGCCGTTCCGATTCTCTGGGATCCGGTCTTGGGCGACGCTTGGGAGCCCAGAAGCTCTTGGGAACCCAGCTGCTAGGGACAGCCGGCCCCGCGCCGCCCGAGGCGGGACACCTGGACACCGCGACCGCCGGCCCCGAGAAGCCGAGTTCGGCCCCGGAGCCCGCTGAGTCTAGCACAAGACCGGTGCCCAGGGTTTCGGGACGGCCGGCCACCGAACCGCACGGGACCGAAAGCCCGCTCTCTGGGAAGCCGGCGGACGCCAGCCCCCCGCTTCACTGCATGGCCGGCCCCCACGCCCCCTGAAGTCGGATCCCCGGGACACGACATAGCCGGCCCCCGCTAGCCGACGGCCCCGGAATCGCCGTCCCCGAACCGTCCGATGTCGGACCCGGCACCCGGTGCTGCTTGCAAACGCGTCGCACAAGACCGGAGCACAGGGGCTCGGAAGAGCCAGCTCCCGCCCTGCCGGAGGCCGGACTCCCGGGCTATGTCCACATGTCTCTTCAATACTTTTAAGGATCGGGTCTCTTACCACTTCCCCGGGCAGCCTGTTCTAATAGCAAAGCACCCCTTCCATGAAGAAATGCTTATTCAGTATCGAGCTAGCCAGTGCTGGTAAACAGAGGTGTTTCTCCCTAGGGGTAGGGCTTGGCATTTCCCTCTGCTGAACTTCAAAAGGTTCCTGCCTGCCCCTATCTGCAGCCTGTCAAGGTTCCTCTGAATGCGCAGACCCCCCCATACAAGCGCCTTTTCCACAGAAGCCACCGACCACCCGCCGCCTCGCCCCCTCCCAATTCGGCCTGCCCCAGGGCGCCACCGACCTCCAACCTCCTTGCAGCACCACGCCTCAGCATCCCGAGCTATCCCGACAGCTTCCACCCATCGGGAGGTCCCACTTGTAATAAATGACCGAGTCCCAAATAGGCTTACAATTAATGTTTATGATTTATTAAAGGAATAGAGGTAAGCAAGCAGCGCTGGGTGCGCCAGGAGTCTCTGCTCCACCAAGACGCACACAAGTTACATCAGGCGGCTGGTTTTTATGCTGCTAGGCTAATACATATTCATTACTACTTCTACAAAAGGCAGGGTTATTCTAATTAGTTCCCAGAATCCAAACCCTCCCACTGGTGCAGGCGTTATCAGTCTCCGGTGGTCCCTCTGGGGGCCGCTCGTACTGAAGGCTCGTAGTCTTCCTCCCAGGCTTTGTCCTTTGGTCGTTCTTCAGCTTCTCCCCTCCCCTTATTTAGTAGTTGCTGGGCCAGATGTCAGAAAGCTGTGTCTCGTGCAATAGTCCGCACAGGCACTGCATAGCAAACACACCAAGTAACATTGACTTCAGTTACTCGCAACAGTTACTCACCTGATAAAGAACTGCATGCAATAAAGGCACCAAGTACTACATTATTCTAACAGATCCTACTAGATCCTACATACCATTTGGCAAATGGTATGTAGGATCCTACTAGATGTATGATCCTACATACCATTTGGCCCCGACTAGCACCCAAACCCAATCACCTGGGAAGGGTAGGGGCAAAGCACAAGGAAGTAGGAAGAGAGCAGCAGCAGCAGCTGTGGTGGTTTTTTTTTTTTTTTTTTTTTTTTTGTGTGTGTGTGTGATTTTTCTTTTTATTTTTTAATCAGTTTTAGCTCAAAAGCATGCATAGTGCAGACAAGAGAACTAGGGTGTTTCTAGAAGCAAAAATCCCCATGCTTTTGCTGCAGCTTTCAATATTAAAAGACATTATGACCAAGCAAGTAATTGGAACTCTTCCAACTGCAATTAGCTCAAACTTTTATTTACGTATAAAGAAAAAACTAGGAGTAGAACATCTGCTCCATCTTTTCCTCTTTCACCTTGCCATAGGCAGCTCTGGCTGTGACGTCCCAGATTGCATACTGCGTTTCAGCTTTAACAAATGAAAACCTTTACCCTAACCCTTACCCTTATCCTAACCATTAGCTTACCTTTATTCTTACCCTAAACCTAACCCTAATCCTTACCCTTACCCTAATCCTTACCCTACCCTTACCCTAAACCTAACCCTAATCCTTACCCTACCCTTATACTTACCATTACTCTATCCTTTACCTTAACTCTTACCCTTACCCTAAGCCTTACCCCAACCCTTACCCTAAACCTAACCCTTTCCCTAAACCTTATCCTCACCCTCAGCCTTACCCTTAGCCTTACCCTAACCCTTACCTTTGCCCTAACCCTTACCCTAATCTGAACCCAAACCCTAACCCTAATACCCTCACCCTAACCCTTACCCTAAGCCTAACCACAGTCCCTAACCCCTAACCCCTAACATCTAACCCTCACCCTAACCCTCTAAACCTAACCCTAACCTATCCCTAACCATAACCCTCTAAGCCTAACCCTAAACCACTAACCCTAACAATAACCCCCAACCCCAACCCTCACCCGAAACCCTAACTCTAGCCCCAGCCCTAGCCCCTAACCCTAGTTCCCGAGAACTACATCTCCCGGCATGCTCTGGGCACACAACATGGCCTCCCAGTGCCGGAAAACTACACCTACCAGCATTCCCCGCACAGCCAGCATGGCCAATCACAGGCCGAGTGCTCGAGAACTGCATTTACCAGCACTCACTGGAACCCTCACCGCCCTTACAAAAAAAGCCTCAAGCCCTAACATCCAAAAAACCTCGAAACCCCTACAGACCTAACCCAAACTATTTACCACACTAAACCCCTGAAGACCTATGCCTAAAACCCCCAACCCAAAATCTTAGGATGCTCAAAACCCAAACCCAACCCAAAACGTTAGGAATGCTCAAAGCCCTAGCCCAAAAACTTAGGGCGCTCCAAACCCTAACCCCAAAACATTAAGACGCAAAAAACCCTAACCCAAAAACTTAGGGTAATACACCATAAATGTTTGCTCATTGTCTTTTGTATTATAAAAACAAGGAGTTCTGTTTGAGGAGCGGGAGTTGAGAAAGCTCCCTGCTGAAGTAAGGAGCTTCATAATGCTTGCCTAGACACTATGAAAATTCTTTCGCTTAATTTTCTTAAAACCGTTGGGTTTCGTTGGGTTTTCCGTGGTCATCATGGTGGAAAAGTGTAAATTGTGGGTTTTGGGGAACATCAGGTAGGTTTATGAGGACTTTTGGGGCAGATTCAAGGTTTTTAGGGTTTTCTTCTGTTTTTTTCTAGTGATCCAGTTGTTTTTCGGCATGTTTTTGACGTGTTTTGGGTTCTCCGTTGGGTTTCATTGGGTTTTCCGTGGTCATCATGGTGGAAAAGTGTAAATTGTGGGTTTTGGAGAACATCAGGTAGGTTTAGGGGGACTTTTGGGGTGGATTCATGGTATTTGTTTTTTTTTTTCTGTTTTTTTGGGGTGATCCCGTTCTTTTTTGGGGTGTTTTTGATGTGTTTTTGGGTCTCCGTTAGGTTTTGTTGGGTTCTTGTTGGTCATCATGTTGGAAAAGTGTAAATTCTGGGTTTTGGAGAATATCAGGTGTTTTTATTTTTTTTTGCGTGGTGTATCTATGGTTTTGGGGGAAGTCTTCTGTTTTTTTTTAGCGTTATCTTCTGTTTTTGGGGTGGTCCCGTTCTTTTTCGGCGTGTTTTTGACATGTTTTGGGGTCTCCGTTGGGTTTCGTTGGGTTTTCCGTGGTCATCATGGTGGAAAAGTGTAAATTGTGGGTTTTGGAGAACTTCAGGTAGGTTTAGGGGGACTTTAGGGGTGGATTCATGGTATTTGGGGTTTTCTTCTGTTTTTTTTGGGGTGATCCTGTTCTTTTTTGGGGTGTTTTTGACATGTTTTGATGTCTCTCTTGGGTTTCGTTGGGTTTTCTGTTGGCATCTTGGTGGAAAAGTGTAAATTGTGGGTTTTGGAGAACTTCAGGTAGGTTTAGGGGGACTTTTGGGGTGGATTCATGGTATTTGGGGTTTTCTTCTTTTTTGGAGAGTGATCCTCTCCTTTCTTCGGGTGATTTTGAAGTGTTTTGGGGTTTCCGTTGCGTTTCGTTGAGTTCCTATTTTGTTTTATGGTGGTTGGGAGTGTGCTTTGGGCTTAGGAGAACATCAGGTAGGTTTAGGGTGTCTTTGAGGTGGATCTATGGTATTTGGGGTTTTCTTCTATTTTTTGGCGTGATCCTGTTCTTTTTTGGGGTGTTTTTGACGTGTTTTGGGGTCTCTGTTGGGTTTCGTTGGGTTTACCGTTGTCATAATGGTGGAAAATTGTAAATTGTGGGTTTTGGAGAACATCAGGTAGCTTTAGGGTGCTTTTGGGGTAGATCTATGGTATTCAGGGTTTTTTTTTTTTTTGGGGGGTTGGGGTGATTCTTGGTATTTGGGGTTTTCTTCTATTTTTTGGCGTGATCCTGTTCTTTTTTGGGGTGTTTTGGACGTGTTTTGGGGTCTCTGTTGGGTTTCGTTGGGTTCTCGTTGGTCGTTAAGTTAAATGGGAGTGGATTGTGGGTTTTGGAGAAGAGTAGGTGAGTTTAAGGTGGTATTGGGGGAAAGTTCATACGTTTTGTTTTTTTTTTTTTTTCTTCTGATCCTCTTCTTTTTTGGCGTTATTTTGACGTGTTTTGGGTTCTCCGATTGGTTTCGTTGGGTTTTCCTTTGTCATCGTGGTGGTAAAAGGTAAATTGTGGGTTTTGGAGAACATCAGGTGAGTTTAAGGATTTTTGGGGGGTGAATCTATGGTTTTGGGGGATATCTTCTTTTTTTTTTTTAGGGTTTTCTTCTGTTTTGGGGTGTTCCCGTTCTTTTTTGGGGTGTTTTGTTGGGTTTTCCGTTGTCATCGTGGTGGTAAAAGGTAAATTGTGGGTTTTGGAGAAATTCAGGTGAGTTTAAGGATTTTTGGGGTGTGGATCTATGGTTTTGGGGATTTTCTTTCATTTTTGGGCGTGATCCTATTCTTTTTGTGGTGTTTTTGACGTGTTTTGGTGTCTCCGTTGGATTTTGTTGGGTTTTCCGTGGTCATCATGGTGGAAAAGGGTAAATTGCGGGTTTTGGAGAACTTCAGGTAGTTTTAATGGGACTTTTGGGGTGGATTCATGGTATTTGCGTTTTTCTTCTGTTTTTTTTGGGGGTGATCTTGTTCTTTTTTGGTGTGTTTTTGACATGTTTTGGGGTCTCCGTTGGGTTTCGTTGGGTTGTCGTTTGTCGTTAAGGTCAATGGGAGTGGATTGTGGGTTTTGGAGAAGATCAGGTGAGCTTAGGGTGGTTTTGGGGGGAAAATCATGGTTTTGGGTATTTTTCTTCTGATCCAGTTCCTTTTTGGCGTGTTTTTGACGTGTTTTGGGGTCTCCGTTGGATTTTAGTTGGGTTCTTGTTGGTCATCAGTGTGGAAAATGGTAAATAGTTGGTTTTGGTGAACATCAGGTAGGTTTAGGGTGGTTTGGGGGTGCATCTATGGTATTTGGGGTTTTCTTCTATTTTTTTTTTTGGCGTGATCCTGTTCTTTTATTTTTTGTGGTGTTTTTGACGTGTTTTGGGGTCTCTGTTGGGTTTCGTTGAGTTTTCCGTTGTCATCATGTTGGAAAATTGTAAATTGTGGGTTTTGGAGAACATCAGGTAGGTTAAGGGGGACGTTTGGGGTGGATTTATGGTATTTGGGGTTTTCTTTCGTTTTGGGGTGATGCCGTTCTTGTTTGGGGTGTTTATAACGTGTTTTGGGGTCTCAGTTGGGTTTTGTTGTTTTCTTGTTGGGCATTATGTTAAATAGGTGTGGATTGTGGGTTTTGGAGAACATCAGGTAGGTTTTAGTTTTTTGGGGGGTTATATCATGGTGTTTTTTTGTTTTTTGTTTTTTGTTTTTTTTTTTTTAGGATCTGGGTTATTTTGGTGTGTTTTTGACGTGTTTTGGGGTCTCCGTTGGGTTTCGTTGGGTTTTCCGTGGTCATCATGGTGGAAAAGGGTAAATTGTGGGTTTTGGAGAACATCAGGTAGGTTTAGGGGGAGTTTTCACGTGGATTCATGGTATTTGGGGTTTTCTTCTTTTTGGGGGAGTGATCCTCTCCTTTCTTCGGGTGATTTTGAAGTGTTTTGGGGTTTCCGTTGCGTTTCGTTGAGTTCCTAATGTGTTTTATGTTGGTTGGGAGTGTGCTTTGGGCTTAGGAGAACATCAGGTAGGTTTAGGGTCTCTTTGAGGTGGATCTGTGGTATTTGGGGTTTTCTTCTATTTTTTGGCGTGATCCTGTTGTTTTTTGGGGTGTTTTGGACGTGTTTTGGGTTCTCTGTTGGGTTTCGTTGGGTTTTCCGTGGTCATCATGGTGGAAAAGGGTAAATTGCAGGTTTTGGAGAACTTCAGGTAGTTTTAATGGGACTTTTGGGGTGGATTCATGGTATTTGCGTTTTTCTTCTGTTTTTTTTTGGGGTGATCTTGTTCTTTTTTGGTGTGTTTTTGACATGTTTTGGGGTCTCCGTTGGGTTTCGTTGGGTTGTCGTTTGTCGCTAAGGTTAATGGGAGTGGATTGTGGGTTTTGGAGAAGATCAGGTGAGCTTAGGGTGGTTTGGGGGGGAAAATCATGGTTTTGGGTATTTTTCTTCTGATCCAGTTCCTTTTTGGCGTGTTTTTGACGTGTTTTGGGGTCTCCGTTGGGTTTCGTTGTGTTCTCGTTGGTTGTTAAGGTAAATGGGAGTGGATTGTGGGTTTTGGAGAAGATTATTTGAGTTTAGGGTGGTATTGGGGGAAAATTCATACTTTATTTTTTTTTTTTTCTTCTGATCCAGTTCTTTTTTGGCGTTATTTTGACGTGTTTTGGGGTCTCTGATTGGTTTCGTTGGGTTTTCCTTTGACATCGTGGTGGAAAAAGAGAAATTGTGGGTTTTGGAGAACTTCAGGTAGGTTTAGGGGGACTTTTGGGGCAGATTCATGGTTTTGGGGGTTTTCTTCTGTTTTTTTTTTTTGCCTGGTCCCGTTCTTTTTTGGGAAGTTTTTGAGGTGTTTGGGGTTGTCCGTTGGGTTTTGTTGGGTTCTCGGTCATCATGGTGAAAAAGGGTAAATTGTGGGTTTTGGAGAACATCAGGTGAGTTTAAGGAATTTGGGGGTTGAATCTCTGGCTTTCGGGGATTTCTTCTTCTTTTTTTTTTTTTTTTTTTTTTTTTTTTTAGTGTTTTCTTCTGTTTTTGGGGTGGTCTCTTTCTTTTTTTGGGGTGTTTTGTTGGGTTTTCCGTTGTCATCGTGGTGGAAAATGGTAAATTGCGGGTTATGGAGAACATCAGGTAGGTTTAGGGTGGTTTGAGGATGGATCTATGGTTCTGGGTGTTTTCTTTCATTTTTGGGGGTGATCGTGTTCTTTTTTGTTGTGTCTTTGACGTGTTTTGGGGTCTCTGTTGGATTTCGCTGGGTTTTCCGTTGTCATCATTGTGGAAAATGGTAAATTGTGGGTTTTGGAGAACATCAGGTAGGTTTAGGGTGGTTTTGGGATGGATCTATGGTTTTGGGGTTTTCTTTTTCTTTTTTTTTTTTTGTGGTGATCGTGTTCTTTTTTGGGGTGGTTTTGACGTTTTTTGAGGTCTCCGTTGGGTTTTACTTGGCTTCTTATTGGTCATCATGGTGGAAAAGTGTAAATTGTGGGTTTTGGAGAACATCAGGTAGGTTTAGGGGGACTTATGGGGTGGATCTATGGCTTTGGGGTTTTCTTTCGTTTTTGGGGGTGATCCTGTTCTTGTTTGGGGTGTTTATGCCGTGTTTTGGGGTCTCCATTGGGTTTTTTGTGTTCCTAATTGGTTTTATGGTGGTCGGGAGTTGACTTTGGGATTTGGAGAACATCAGGTAGGTTTAGTGGGATATTTGGGGTGGATCTATGCCCTTTGGGATTTTCTTTTGTTTTCTGGGGTGATCCTGTTTATTTTTGTGTTGTTTTTGACGTGTCTTGTGGTCTCCCTTGGGTTTTGGTTGGCTTCTTATTGGTCATCATGTTGGAATAGTTTAAATTGTGGGTTTTGGAGAACATCAGGCAGGTTTAGGGGGACATTTGGGATGGATCTATGTCTTTTGGGATTTTCTTGTGTTTTCTGGGGTGATCCTTTTGTTTTTTGGCGTGTGTTTGACGTGTTTTGTGGTTTCCGTTCGGTGTTGTTGGGTTCCTAATGGTTTTTATGGTGGTCGGGAGTGGACTTTGGGATTTGGAGAACTTCAGGTAGGTTTAGGGGGACTTATGGGGTGGATCTATGGCTTTGGGGATTTTCTTCCAGTTTTGGGGTTGATCGCATTCTTTTTTGGGGTGTTTCTGAAGTGTTTTGTGGTCTCCATTGGATTTCGTTGGGTTCTCGTTGGTCGTTAAGGTAAATGGGAGTGGATTGTGGATTTTGGAGAAGATCAGGTGAGTTTTGGGTGGTTTTGGGGGAAAATTCATACTTTTTTTTTTTTTTTTTCTTCTGATCCAGTTCTTTTTTGGCGTGTTTTTGATGTGTTATGGGGTCTCCAACGGGTTTCGTTGGGTTTTCCTTTGTCATCGTGGTGGAAAAAGGTAAATAGTGGGTTTTGGAGAACTTCAGGTAGGTTTAGGGGGACTTTTGGGGCAGATTCATGGTTTTTGGGGTTTTCTTTTGTTTTTTTTTTGGCTGGTCCCGTTCTTTTTTGGGAAGTTTTTGAGGTGTTTGGGGTTGTCCGTTGGGTTTTGTTGGGTTCTCGGTCATCATGGTGGAAAAGGGTAAATTGTGGGTTTTGGTGAACATCAGGTGAGTTTAAGGAATTTGGGGGTGTGAATCTATGGTTTTGGGGGATTTCTTCTGTTTTTTTTTTTTTTTTTTTTTAGGGTTTTCTTCTGTTTTTGGGGTGGTCCCGTTCTTTTTTGGGTTGTTTTGTTGGGTTTTCCGTTGTCATCGTGGTGGAAAAGGGTAAATTGCGGGTTATGGAGAACATCAGGTGGGTTTAGGGTGGTTTCGGGATGGATCTATGGTTCTGGGTGTTTTCTTTCGTTTTTGGGGATGATCGTGTTCTTTTTTGTTGTGTCTTTGACATGTTTTGGGGTCTCTGTTGGGTTTCGTTGGGTTTTCTGTTGTCATCATTGTGGAAAATGGTAAATTGTGGGTTTTGGAGAACATCAGGTAGGTTTAGGGGGACTTTTGGGGTGGATCTATGGCTTTTGGGGTTTTCTTTCGTTTTTGGGGGTGATCCTGTTCTTGTTTGGGTTGTTTATGACGTTTTTTGGGGTCTCCGTTGGGTGTTGTTGGGTTCCTAATGGTTTTTATTGTGGTCGGGAGTGGACTTTGGGATTTGGAGAACATCAGGTAGGTTTAGGGGGACATTTGGGGTGGATCTATGGTTTTGGGGTATTTTCTTCCAGTTTTCTGGCGTGATCCTGTTCTTTTTTGTGGTGTTTTTGACGTGTTTTGTGGTCTCCGTTAGGTTTTGTTGCGTTTTCCATTTTCATCTTGGTGGAAAAGTGTAAATTGTGGGTTTTGGAGAACTTCAGGTAGGTTTAGGGGGACTTTTGGGGTGGATTCATGGTATTTGGGGTTTTCTTCTGTTTTTTTTGGGGTGATCCTGTTCTTTTTTGGGGTGTTTTTGACATGTTTTGATGTCTCTGTTGGGTTTCGTTGGGTTTTCTGTTGGCATCTTGGTGGAAAAGTGTAAATTGTGGGTTTTGGAGAACTTCAGGTAGGTTTAGGGGGACTTTTGGGGTGGATTCATGGTATTTGGGGTTTTCTTCTGTTTTTTTGGGGTGATCCTGTTCTTTTTTGGGGTGTTTTTGACGTGTTTTGGGGTTGTCCGTTGGGTTTTGTTGGGTTCTCGTTGGTCATCATTGTGAAAAAGGGTAAATCGTGGGTTTTGGAGAACATCAGGTAGGCTTAGGGGGACTTTTGGGGTGGATCTATGGCATTTGGGGTTTTCTTCTCTTTTTTGGGGATATCCTGTTCTTTTTTTTTTTTTTTTTTTTTTTTTTTTTTTTTTTTTTGACATGTTTTTTGTCTCCATTGGGTTTCGTTGGGTTTTCCATGGTCATCATGGTGGAAAAGGGTAAATTTGTGGGTTTTGGAGAACATCAGGTAGGTTTAGGCTGGTTTTGGGATTGGATCTGTGCTTTTTGGGGATTTTCTTCCAGTTTATGGGTGATCCCTTTCTTTTTTGGGGTGTTTTTGACGTGTTTTGGTGTCTCCTTTTGGGTTTTCGTTTGGTTCATGTTGGTCATCATGGTGAAAATTGTAAATTTTTGGGGGGGGAATTTTCTTCCAGTGTTGGGGGTGATCCCGTTCTTTTTTGGGGTGTTTTTGACATGTTTTGGGGTCTCTGTTGGGTTTTGTTGGGTTCTTGTTTTTCATCATGTTGGAAAAGTTTAACTTGCGTGTTTTGGAGAAGATCAGGTAGGTTTAGTGTCGTTTTGGGGTGGATCTATGTTTTTTGGGGATTTTCTTCCAGTTTTGGGGGTGATTCCGTTCTTGTTTGGGGTGTTTTTGACTTGTTTTGGGGTCTCCGTTGGGTTTTAGTTGGATTCTCGTTGGTCCTTAAGGGAAATGGGAGTGGATTGTGGGTTTTGAAGAAGATCAGGTGAGTTTAGGGTGGTTTTGTGGGGAAATTCATAGTTTTTGGTGTTTTTTCTTCTGATTCAGTTCTTTTTTGGGGTGTTTTTGACGTGTTTTGGGGTCTCCGTTGGTTTTTGTTGGGTTCTTGTTGTTCATCATGGTGAAAACGTGTAAATTGTGGGTATTGGAGAACATCAGGTAGGTTTAGGGGGACTTTTGGGGTGGATCAACGGCTTTTAGGGTTTTCTTTCGGTTTTGGGGGTGATCCCGCTTTTTTTTGTGGTGTTTTTGACGTGTTTTGGGGTTTCCTTTGCGTTTCGTTGATTTCCTAATGTGTTTTAAGTTTGTTCGGAGTGGACTTTGGGATTTGGAGAACATCAGGTAGGTTTAGGGTGGTTTTGGGGTGGATCTATGTATTTTTGGTGTTTTCATTCTTTTTTAGGGGTTATCCTGTTCTTGTTTGGGGTGTTTTTGACTTGTTTTGGGGTTTCCGTTGGGTTTCGTTGAGTTCCTAATGGGTTTTATGGTGGTTGGGAGTGGACATTTGGATTTGGAGAACATCAGGTACGTTTAGAGTGGTTTTGGGATTGGATCCGTGCTTTTTGGGGTTTTCTTTGGTTTTGGGGGTGATCCTGTTCTTGTTTGGGGTGTTTTTGACGTGTTTTGGGTTCTCCGTTGGGTTTCGTTGGGTTTTCCGTGGTCATCATGGTGGAAAAGTGTAAACTGTGGGTTTTGGAGAACATCAGGTAGGTTTATGAGGACTTTTGGGGCAGATTCATGGTTTTTAGGGTTTTCTTCTGTTTTTTTCTGGTGATCCAGTTGGTTTTCGGCGTGTTTTTGACGTGTTTTGTGGTCTCCGTTGGGTTTCGTTGGGTTTTCCGTGGTCATCATGGTGGAAAAGTGTAAATTGTGGGTTTTGGAGAACTTCAGGTAGGTTTAGGGGGACTTTTGGGGTGGATTCATGGTATTTGGGGTTTTCTTCTGTTTTTTTTGGGGTGATCCTGTTCTTTTTTGGGGTGTTTTTGACATGTTTTGATGTCTCTGTTGGGTTTCGTTGGGTTTTCTGTTGGCATCTTGGTGGAAAAGTGTAAATTGTGGGTTTTGGAGAACTTCAGGTAGGTTTAGGGGGACTTTTGGGGTGGATTCATGGTATTTGGGGTTTTCTTCTGTTTTTTTGGGGTGATCCTGTTCTTTTTTGGGGTGTTTTTGACGTGTTTTGGGGTTGTCCGTTGGGTTTTGTTGGGTTCTCGTTGGTCATCATTGTGAAAAAGGGTAAATCGTGGGTTTTGGAGAACATCAGGTAGGCTTAGGGGGACTTTTGGGGTGGATCTATGGCATTTGGGGTTTTCTTCTCTTTTTTGGGGATATCCTGTTCTTTTTTTTTTTTTTTTTTTTTTTTTTTTTTTTTTTTTGACATGTTTTTTGTCTCCATTGGGTTTCGTTGGGTTTTCCATGGTCATCATGGTGGAAAAGGGTAAATTTGTGGGTTTTGGAGAACATCAGGTAGGTTTAGGCTGGTTTTGGGATTGGATCTGTGCTTTTGGGGGATTTTCTTCCAGTTTATGGGTGATCCCTTTCTTTTTTGGGGTGTTTTTGACGTGTTTTGGTGTCTCCTTTTGGGTTTTCGTTTGGTTCATGTTGGTCATCATGGTGAAAATTGTAAATTTTTGGGGGGGGAATTTTCTTCCAGTGTTGGGGGTGATCCCGTTCTTTTTTGGGGTGTTTTTGACATGTTTTGGGGTCTCTGTTGGGTTTTGTTGGGTTCTTGTTTTTCATCATGTTGGAAAAGTTTAACTTGCGTGTTTTGGAGAAGATCAGGTAGGTTTAGTGTCGTTTTGGGGTGGATCTATGTTTTTTGGGGATTTTCTTCCAGTTTTGGGGGTGATTCCGTTCTTGTTTGGGGTGTTTTTGACTTGTTTTGGGGTCTCCGTTGGGTTTTAGTTGGATTCTCGTTGGTCCTTAAGGGAAATGGGAGTGGATTGTGGGTTTTGAAGAAGATCAGGTGAGTTTAGGGTGGTTTTGTGGGGAAATTCATAGTTTTTGGTGTTTTTTCTTCTGATTCAGTTCTTTTTTGGGGTGTTTTTGACGTGTTTTGGGGTCTCCGTTGGTTTTTGTTGGGTTCTTGTTGTTCATCATGGTGAAAACGTGTAAATTGTGGGTATTGGAGAACATCAGGTAGGTTTAGGGGGACTTTTGGGGTGGATCAACGGCTTTTAGGGTTTTCTTTCGGTTTTGGGGGTGATCCCGCTTTTTTTTGTGGTGTTTTTGACGTGTTTTGGGGTTTCCTTTGCGTTTCGTTGATTTCCTAATGTGTTTTAAGTTTGTTCGGAGTGGACTTTGGGATTTGGAGAACATCAGGTAGGTTTAGGGTGGTTTTGGGGTGGATCTATGTTTTTTTTGGTGTTTTCATTCTTTTTTAGGGGTTATCCTGTTCTTGTTTGGGGTGTTTTTGACTTGTTTTGGGGTTTCCGTTGGGTTTCGTTGAGTTCCTAATGGGTTTTATGGTGGTTGGGAGTGGACATTTGGATTTGGAGAACATCAGGTACGTTTAGAGTGGTTTTGGGATTGGATCCGTGCTTTTTGGGGTTTTCTTTGGTTTTGGGGGTGATCCTGTTCTTCTTTGGGGTGTTTTTGACGTGTTTTGGGTTCTCCGTTGGGTTTCGTTGGGTTTTCCGTGGTCATCATGGTGGAAAAGTGTAAACTGTGGGTTTTAGAGAACATCAGGTAGGTTTATGAGGACTTTTGGGGCAGATTCATGGTTTTTAGGGTTTTCTTCTGTTTTTTTCTGGTGATCCAGTTGGTTTTCGGCGTGTTTTTGACGTGTTTTGTGGTCTCCGTTGGGTTTCGTTGGGTTTTCCGTGGTCATCATGGTGGAAAAGTGTAAATTGTGGGTTTTGGAGAACATCAGGTAGGTTTAGGGGGACTTTTGGGGTGGATTCATGATATATGGGGTTTTCTTCTGTTTTTTTTTTTTTTTTTTTTTTTTTGGGGAGGGGGGGTGATCCAATTCATTTTGGGGGTGTTTTTGACGTGTTTTGGGGTCTCCATTGGGTTTCGTTGCGTTTTCCGTGGTCATCATGGTGGAAAAGGGTAAATTGTTGGTTTTGGAGAACATCAGGTAGGTTTAGGTTGGTTTTGGGATTGGATCTATGGTTTTGGGGGATTTTCTTTTGTTTTTGGGGGTGATCCCGTTCTTTTTTGGGGTGTTTTTGACGTGTTTTGGGGTCTCCGTTGGTATTCCTTGGGTTTTCCGTGGTCATGGTGGTGGAAAATTGTAAATTGTGGGTTTTGGAGAACTTCAGGTAGGTTTAGGGGAATTTTGGGGTGGATTCATGGTATTTGGGGTTTTCTTCTGTTTTTTTTTGGGTGATCCTTTTCTTTTTTGGGGTGTTTATGACGTGTTTTGGGGTCTCCGTTGGGTTTTAGTTGGGTTCTTGTTGGTCATCATGGTGAAAAAGTGTAAATTGTGGGTTTTGGAGATCATCAGGTAGGTTTAGGGTGGTTTTGGGGTGGATCTATGATTTTGAAGGATTTTCTTCCAATTTTGGGGGTGATCCCTTTCTTTTTTTTTTTTTTTTTTTTTTTTTTTTGACGTGTTTTGTGGTCTCCGTTGGGTTTCGTTGGGTTTTCCATGGTCATCAATGTGGAAAAGTGTAAATTGTGGGTTTTGGAGAACTTCAGGTTGGTTTAGGGGGATTTTTGGTGTGGATCTATGGCTTTTGGGGTTTTCTTTCGTTGTTGGGGTTGAACCAGTTCTTTTTTGGGGTGTTTTTGACGTGTTTTGGGGTTGTCCGTTGGGTTTTGTTGGGTTCTCGTTGGTCATCATTGTGAAAAAGGGTAAATCGTGGGTTTTGGAGAACATCAGGTAGGCTTAGGGGGGCTTTTGGGGTGGATCTATGGCATTTGGGGTTTTCTTCTCTTTTTTGGGGATATCCTGTTCTTTTTTTTTTTTTTTTTTTTTTTTTTTTTTTTTTTTGACATGTTTTTTGTCTCCATTGGGTTTTGTTGGGTTTTCCATGGTCATCATGGTGGAAAAGGGTAAATTTGTGGGTTTTGGAGAACATCAGGTAGGTTTAGGCTGGTTTTGGGATTGGATCTGTGCTTTTTGGGGATTTTCTTCCAGTTTATGGGTGATCCCTTTCTTTTTTGGGGTGTTTTTGACGTGTTTTGGTGTCTCCTTTTGGGTTTTCGTTTGGTTCATGTTGGTCATCATGGTGAAAATTGTAAATTTTTTGGGGGGGAATTTTCTTCCAGTGTTGGGGGTGATCCCGTTCTTTTTTGGGGTGTTTTTGACATGTTTTGGGGTCTCTGTTGGGTTTTGTTGGGTTCTTGTTTTTCATCATGTTGGAAAAGTTTAACTTGCGTGTTTTGGAGAAGATCAGGTAGGTTTAGTGTCGTTTTGGGGTGGATCTATGTTTTTTGGGGATTTTCTTCCAGTTTTGGGGGTGATTCCGTTCTTGTTTGGGGTGTTTTTGACTTGTTTTGGGGTCTCCGTTGGGTTTTAGTTGGATTCTCGTTGGTCCTTAAGGGAAATGGGAGTGGATTGTGGGTTTTGAAGAAGATCAGGTGAGTTTAGGGTGGTTTTGTGGGGAAATTCATAGTTTTTGGTGTTTTTTCTTCTGATTCAGTTCTTTTTTGGGGTGTTTTTGACGTGTTTTGGGGTCTCCGTTGGTTTTTGTTGGGTTCTTGTTGTTCATCATGGTGAAAACGTGTAAATTGTGGGTATTGGAGAACATCAGGTAGGTTTAGGGGGACTTTTGGGGTGGATCAACGGCTTTTAGGGTTTTCTTTCGGTTTTGGGGGTGATCCCGCTTTTTTTTGTGGTGTTTTTGACGTGTTTTGGGGTTTCCTTTGCGTTTCGTTGATTTCCTAATGTGTTTTAAGTTTGTTCGGAGTGGACTTTGGGATTTGGAGAACATCAGGTAGGTTTAGGGTGGTTTTGGGGTGGATCTATGTATTTTTGGTGTTTTCATTCTTTTTTAGGGGTTATCCTGTTCTTGTTTGGGGTGTTTTTGACTTGTTTTGGGGTTTCCGTTGGGTTTCGTTGAGTTCCTAATGGGTTTTATGGTGGTTGGGAGTGGACATTTGGATTTGGAGAACATCAGGTACGTTTAGAGTGGTTTTGGGATTGGATCCGTGCTTTTTGGGGTTTTCTTTGGTTTTGGGGGTGATCCTGTTCTTGTTTGGGGTGTTTTTGACGTGTTTTGGGTTCTCCGTTGGGTTTCGTTGGGTTTTCCGTGGTCATCATGGTGGAAAAGTGTAAACTGTGGGTTTTGGAGAACATCAGGTAGGTTTATGAGGACTTTTGGGGCAGATTCATGGTTTTTAGGGTTTTCTTCTGTTTTTTTCTGGTGATCCAGTTGGTTTTCGGCGTGTTTTTGACGTGTTTTGTGGTCTCCGTTGGGTTTCGTTGGGTTTTCCGTGGTCATCATGGTGGAAAAGTGTAAATTGTGGGTTTTGGAGAACTTCAGGTAGGTTTAGGGGGACTTTTGGGGTGGATTCATGGTATTTGGGGTTTTCTTCTGTTTTTTTTGGGGTGATCCTGTTCTTTTTTGGGGTGTTTTTGACATGTTTTGATGTCTCTGTTGGGTTTCGTTGGGTTTTCTGTTGGCATCTTGGTGGAAAAGTGTAAATTGTGGGTTTTGGAGAACTTCAGGTAGGTTTAGGGGGACTTTTGGGGTGGATTCATGGTATTTGGGGTTTTCTTCTGTTTTTTTGGGGTGATCCTGTTCTTTTTTGGGGTGTTTTTGACGTGTTTTGGGGTTGTCCGTTGGGTTTTGTTGGGTTCTCGTTGGTCATCATTGTGAAAAAGGGTAAATCGTGGGTTTTGGAGAACATCAGGTAGGCTTAGGGGGACTTTTGGGGTGGATCTATGGCATTTGGGGTTTTCTTCTCTTTTTTGGGGATATCCTGTTCTTTTTTTTTTTTTTTTTTTTTTTTTTTTTTTTTTTTTTTTTTTTTTTTTGACATGTTTTTTGTCTCCATTGGGTTTCGTTGGGTTTTCCATGGTCATCATGGTGGAAAAGGGTAAATTTGTGGGTTTTGGAGAACATCAGGTAGGTTTAGGCTGGTTTTGGGATTGGATCTGTGCTTTTTGGGGATTTTCTTCCAGTTTATGGGTGATCCCTTTCTTTTTTGGGGTGTTTTTGACGTGTTTTGGTGTCTCCTTTTGGGTTTTCGTTTGGTTCATGTTGGTCATCATGGTGAAAATTGTAAATTTTTGGGGGGGGAATTTTCTTCCAGTGTTGGGGGTGATCCCGTTCTTTTTTGGGGTGTTTTTGACATGTTTTGGGGTCTCTGTTGGGTTTTGTTGGGTTCTTGTTTTTCATCATGTTGGAAAAGTTTAACTTGCGTGTTTTGGAGAAGATCAGGTAGGTTTAGTGTCGTTTTGGGGTGGATCTATGTTTTTTGGGGATTTTCTTCCAGTTTTGGGGGTGATTCCGTTCTTGTTTGGGGTGTTTTTGACTTGTTTTGGGGTCTCCGTTGGGTTTTAGTTGGATTCTCGTTGGTCCTTAAGGGAAATGGGAGTGGATTGTGGGTTTTGAAGAAGATCAGGTGAGTTTAGGGTGGTTTTGTGGGGAAATTCATAGTTTTTGGTGTTTTTTCTTCTGATTCAGTTCTTTTTTGGGGTGTTTTTGACGTGTTTTGGGGTCTCCGTTGGTTTTTGTTGGGTTCTTGTTGTTCATCATGGTGAAAACGTGTAAATTGTGGGTATTGGAGAACATCAGGTAGGTTTAGGGGGACTTTTGGGGTGGATCAACGGCTTTTAGGGTTTTCTTTCGGTTTTGGGGGTGATCCCGCTTTTTTTTGTGGTGTTTTTGACGTGTTTTGGGGTTTCCTTTGCGTTTCGTTGATTTCCTAATGTGTTTTAAGTTTGTTCGGAGTGGACTTTGGGATTTGGAGAACATCAGGTAGGTTTAGGGTGGTTTTGGGGTGGATCTATGTTTTTTTTGGTGTTTTCATTCTTTTTTAGGGGTTATCCTGTTCTTGTTTGGGGTGTTTTTGACTTGTTTTGGGGTTTCCGTTGGGTTTCGTTGAGTTCCTAATGGGTTTTATGGTGGTTGGGAGTGGACATTTGGATTTGGAGAACATCAGGTACGTTTAGAGTGGTTTTGGGATTGGATCCGTGCTTTTTGGGGTTTTCTTTGGTTTTGGGGGTGATCCTGTTCTTCTTTGGGGTGTTTTTGACGTGTTTTGGGTTCTCCGTTGGGTTTCGTTGGGTTTTCCGTGGTCATCATGGTGGAAAAGTGTAAACTGTGGGTTTTAGAGAACATCAGGTAGGTTTATGAGGACTTTTGGGGCAGATTCATGGTTTTTAGGGTTTTCTTCTGTTTTTTTCTGGTGATCCAGTTGGTTTTCGGCGTGTTTTTGACGTGTTTTGTGGTCTCCGTTGGGTTTCGTTGGGTTTTCCGTGGTCATCATGGTGGAAAAGTGTAAATTGTGGGTTTTGGAGAACATCAGGTAGGTTTAGGGGGACTTTTGGGGTGGATTCATGATATATGGGGTTTTCTTCTGTTTTTTTTTTTTTTTTTTTTTTTTTGGGGAGGGGGGGTGATCCAATTCATTTTGGGGGTGTTTTTGACGTGTTTTGGGGTCTCCATTGGGTTTCGTTGCGTTTTCCGTGGTCATCATGGTGGAAAAGGGTAAATTGTTGGTTTTGGAGAACATCAGGTAGGTTTAGGTTGGTTTTGGGATTGGATCTATGGTTTTGGGGGATTTTCTTTTGTTTTTGGGGGTGATCCCGTTCTTTTTTGGGGTGTTTTTGACGTGTTTTGGGGTCTCCGTTGGTATTCCTTGGGTTTTCCGTGGTCATGGTGGTGGAAAATTGTAAATTGTGGGTTTTGGAGAACTTCAGGTAGGTTTAGGGGAATTTTGGGGTGGATTCATGGTATTTGGGGTTTTCTTCTGTTTTTTTTTGGGTGATCCTTTTCTTTTTTGGGGTGTTTATGACGTGTTTTGGGGTCTCCGTTGGGTTTTAGTTGGGTTCTTGTTGGTCATCATGGTGAAAAAGTGTAAATTGTGGGTTTTGGAGATCATCAGGTAGGTTTAGGGTGGTTTTGGGGTGGATCTATGATTTTGAAGGATTTTCTTCCAATTTTGGGGGTGATCCCTTTCTTTTTTTTTTTTTTTTTTTTTTTTTTTTGACGTGTTTTGTGGTCTCCGTTGGGTTTCGTTGGGTTTTCCATGGTCATCAATGTGGAAAAGTGTAAATTGTGGGTTTTGGAGAACTTCAGGTTGGTTTAGGGGGATTTTTGGTGTGGATCTATGGCTTTTGGGGTTTTCTTTCGTTGTTGGGGTTGAACCAGTTCTTTTTTGGGGTGTTTTTGACGTGTTTTGGGGTTGTCCGTTGGGTTTTGTTGGGTTCTCGTTGGTCATCATTGTGAAAAAGGGTAAATCGTGGGTTTTGGAGAACATCAGGTAGGCTTAGGGGGGCTTTTGGGGTGGATCTATGGCATTTGGGGTTTTCTTCTCTTTTTTGGGGATATCCTGTTCTTTTTTTTTTTTTTTTTTTTTTTTTTTTTTTTTTTTTGACATGTTTTTTGTCTCCATTGGGTTTTGTTGGGTTTTCCATGGTCATCATGGTGGAAAAGGGTAAATTTGTGGGTTTTGGAGAACATCAGGTAGGTTTAGGCTGGTTTTGGGATTGGATCTGTGCTTTTTGGGGATTTTCTTCCAGTTTCTGGGTGATCCCTTTCTTTTTTGGGGTGTTTTTGACGTGTTTTGGTGTCTCCTTTTGGGTTTTCGTTTGGTTCATGTTGGTCATCATGGTGAAAATTGTAAATTTTTTGGGGGGGAATTTTCTTCCAGTGTTGGGGGTGATCCCGTTCTTTTTTGGGGTGTTTTTGACATGTTTTGGGGTCTCTGTTGGGTTTTGTTGGGTTCTTGTTTTTCATCATGTTGGAAAAGTTTAACTTGCGTGTTTTGGAGAAGATCAGGTAGGTTTAGTGTCGTTTTGGGGTGGATCTATGTTTTTTGGGGATTTTCTTCCAGTTTTGGGGGTGATTCCGTTCTTGTTTGGGGTGTTTTTGACTTGTTTTGGGGTCTCCGTTGGGTTTTAGTTGGATTCTCGTTGGTCCTTAAGGGAAATGGGAGTGGATTGTGGGTTTTGAAGAAGATCAGGTGAGTTTAGGGTGGTTTTGTGGGGAAATTCATAGTTTTTGGTGTTTTTTCTTCTGATTCAGTTCTTTTTTGGGGTGTTTTTGACGTGTTTTGGGGTCTCCGTTGGTTTTTGTTGGGTTCTTGTTGTTCATCATGGTGAAAACGTGTAAATTGTGGGTATTGGAGAACATCAGGTAGGTTTAGGGGGACTTTTGGGGTGGATCAACGGCTTTTAGGGTTTTCTTTCGGTTTTGGGGGTGATCCCGCTTTTTTTTGTGGTGTTTTTGACGTGTTTTGGGGTTTCCTTTGCGTTTCGTTGATTTCCTAATGTGTTTTAAGTTTGTTCGGAGTGGACTTTGGGATTTGGAGAACATCAGGTAGGTTTAGGGTGGTTTTGGGGTGGATCTATGTTTTTTTTGGTGTTTTCATTCTTTTTTAGGGGTTATCCTGTTCTTGTTTGGGGTGTTTTTGACTTGTTTTGGGGTTTCCGTTGGGTTTCGTTGAGTTCCTAATGGGTTTTATGGTGGTTGGGAGTGGACATTTGGATTTGGAGAACATCAGGTACGTTTAGAGTGGTTTTGGGATTGGATCCGTGCTTTTTGGGGTTTTCTTTGGTTTTGGGGGTGATCCTGTTCTTCTTTGGGGTGTTTTTGACGTGTTTTGGGTTCTCCGTTGGGTTTCGTTGGGTTTTCCGTGGTCATCATGGTGGAAAAGTGTAAACTGTGGGTTTTAGAGAACATCAGGTAGGTTTATGAGGACTTTTGGGGCAGATTCATGGTTTTTAGGGTTTTCTTCTGTTTTTTTCTGGTGATCCAGTTGGTTTTCGGCGTGTTTTTGACGTGTTTTGTGGTCTCCGTTGGGTTTCGTTGGGTTTTCCGTGGTCATCATGGTGGAAAAGTGTAAATTGTGGGTTTTGGAGAACATCAGGTAGGTTTAGGGGGACTTTTGGGGTGGATTCATGATATATGGGGTTTTCTTCTGTTTTTTTTTTTTTTTTTTTTTTTTTTGGGGAGGGGGGGTGATCCAATTCATTTTGGGGGTGTTTTTGACGTGTTTTGGGGTCTCCATTGGGTTTCGTTGCGTTTTCCGTGGTCATCATGGTGGAAAAGGGTAAATTGTTGGTTTTGGAGAACATCAGGTAGGTTTAGGTTGGTTTTGGGATTGGATCTATGGTTTTGGGGGATTTTCTTTTGTTTTTGGGGGTGATCCCGTTCTTTTTTGGGGTGTTTTTGACGTGTTTTGGGGTCTCCGTTGGTATTCCTTGGGTTTTCCGTGGTCATGGTGGTGGAAAATTGTAAATTGTGGGTTTTGGAGAACTTCAGGTAGGTTTAGGGGAATTTTGGGGTGGATTCATGGTATTTGGGGTTTTCTTCTGGTTTTTTTTGGGTGATCCTTTTCTTTTTTGGGGTGTTTATGACGTGTTTTGGGGTCTCCGTTGGGTTTTAGTTGGGTTCTTGTTGGTCATCATGGTGAAAAAGTGTAAATTGTGGCTTTTGGAGATCATCAGGTAGGTTTAGGGTGGTTTTGGGGTGGATCTATGATTTTGAAGGATTTTCTTCCAATTTTGGGGGTGATCCCTTTCTTTTTTTTTTTTTTTTTTTTTTTTTTTTGACGTGTTTTGTGGTCTCCGTTGGGTTTCGTTGGGTTTTCCATGGTCATCAATGTGGAAAAGTGTAAATTGTGGGTTTTGGAGAACTTCAGGTTGGTTTAGGGGGATTTTTGGTGTGGATCTATGGCTTTTGGGGTTTTCTTTCGTTGTTGGGGTTGAACCAGTTCTTTTTTGGGGTGTTTTTGACGTGTTTTGGGGTTGTCCGTTGGGTTTTGTTGGGTTCTCGTTGGTCATCATTGTGAAAAAGGGTAAATCGTGGGTTTTGGAGAACATCAGGTAGGCTTAGGGGGGCTTTTGGGGTGGATCTATGGCATTTGGGGTTTTCTTCTCTTTTTTGGGGATATCCTGTTCTTTTTTTTTTTTTTTTTTTTTTTTTTTTTTTTTTTGACATGTTTTTTGTCTCCATTGGGTTTTGTTGGGTTTTCCATGGTCATCATGGTGGAAAAGGGTAAATTTGTGGGTTTTGGAGAACATCAGGTAGGTTTAGGCTGGTTTTGGGATTGGATCTGTGCTTTTTGGGGATTTTCTTCCAGTTTATGGGTGATCCCTTTCTTTTTTGGGGTGTTTTTGACGTGTTTTGGTGTCTCCTTTTGGGTTTTCGTTTGGTTCATGTTGGTCATCATGGTGAAAATTGTAAATTTTTGGGGGGGGAATTTTCTTCCAGTGTTGGGGGTGATCCCGTTCTTTTTTGGGGTGTTTTTGACATGTTTTGGGGTCTCTGTTGGGTTTTGTTGGGTTCTTGTTTTTCATCATGTTGGAAAAGTTTAACTTGCGTGTTTTGGAGAAGATCAGGTAGGTTTAGTGTCGTTTTGGGGTGGATCTATGTTTTTTGGGGATTTTCTTCCAGTTTTGGGGGTGATTCCGTTCTTGTTTGGGGTGTTTTTGACTTGTTTTGGGGTCTCCGTTGGGTTTTAGTTGGATTCTCGTTGGTCCTTAAGGGAAATGGGAGTGGATTGTGGGTTTTGAAGAAGATCAGGTGAGTTTAGGGTGGTTTTGTGGGGAAATTCATAGTTTTTGGTGTTTTTTCTTCTGATTCAGTTCTTTTTTGGGGTGTTTTTGACGTGTTTTGGGGTCTCCGTTGGTTTTTGTTGGGTTCTTGTTGTTCATCATGGTGAAAACGTGTAAATTGTGGGTATTGGAGAACATCAGGTAGGTTTAGGGGGACTTTTGGGGTGGATCAACGGCTTTTAGGGTTTTCTTTCGGTTTTGGGGGTGATCCCGCTTTTTTTTGTGGTGTTTTTGACGTGTTTTGGGGTTTCCTTTGCGTTTCGTTGATTTCCTAATGTGTTTTAAGTTTGTTCGGAGTGGACTTTGGGATTTGGAGAACATCAGGTAGGTTTAGGGTGGTTTTGGGGTGGATCTATGTTTTTTTTGGTGTTTTCATTCTTTTTTAGGGGTTATCCTGTTCTTGTTTGGGGTGTTTTTGACTTGTTTTGGGGTTTCCGTTGGGTTTCGTTGAGTTCCTAATGGGTTTTATGGTGGTTGGGAGTGGACATTTGGATTTGGAGAACATCAGGTACGTTTAGAGTGGTTTTGGGATTGGATCCGTGCTTTTTGGGGTTTTCTTTGGTTTTGGGGGTGATCCTGTTCTTCTTTGGGGTGTTTTTGACGTGTTTTGGGTTCTCCGTTGGGTTTCGTTGGGTTTTCCGTGGTCATCATGGTGGAAAAGTGTAAACTGTGGGTTTTAGAGAACATCAGGTAGGTTTATGAGGACTTTTGGGGCAGATTCATGGTTTTTAGGGTTTTCTTCTGTTTTTTTCTGGTGATCCAGTTGGTTTTCGGCGTGTTTTTGACGTGTTTTGTGGTCTCCGTTGGGTTTCGTTGGGTTTTCCGTGGTCATCATGGTGGAAAAGTGTAAATTGTGGGTTTTGGAGAACATCAGGTAGGTTTAGGGGGACTTTTGGGGTGGATTCATGATATATGGGGTTTTCTTCTGTTTTTTTTTTTTTTTTTTTTTTTTTGGGGAGGGGGGGTGATCCAATTCATTTTGGGGGTGTTTTTGACGTGTTTTGGGGTCTCCATTGGGTTTCGTTGCGTTTTCCGTGGTCATCATGGTGGAAAAGGGTAAATTGTTGGTTTTGGAGAACATCAGGTAGGTTTAGGTTGGTTTTGGGATTGGATCTATGGTTTTGGGGGATTTTCTTTTGTTTTTGGGGGTGATCCCGTTCTTTTTTGGGGTGTTTTTGACGTGTTTTGGGGTCTCCGTTGGTATTCCTTGGGTTTTCCGTGGTCATGGTGGTGGAAAATTGTAAATTGTGGGTTTTGGAGAACTTCAGGTAGGTTTAGGGGAATTTTGGGGTGGATTCATGGTATTTGGGGTTTTCTTCTGTTTTTTTTTGGGTGATCCTTTTCTTTTTTGGGGTGTTTATGACGTGTTTTGGGGTCTCCGTTGGGTTTTAGTTGGGTTCTTGTTGGTCATCATGGTGAAAAAGTGTAAATTGTGGGTTTTGGAGATCATCAGGTAGGTTTAGGGTGGTTTTGGGGTGGATCTATGATTTTGAAGGATTTTCTTCCAATTTTGGGGGTGATCCCTTTCTTTTTTTTTTTTTTTTTTTTTTTTTTTGACGTGTTTTGTGGTCTCCGTTGGGTTTCGTTGGGTTTTCCATGGTCATCAATGTGGAAAAGTGTAAATTGTGGGTTTTGGAGAACTTCAGGTTGGTTTAGGGGGATTTTTGGTGTGGATCTATGGCTTTTGGGGTTTTCTTTCGTTGTTGGGGTTGAACCAGTTCTTTTTTGGGGTGTTTTTGACGTGTTTTGGGGTTGTCCGTTGGGTTTTGTTGGGTTCTCGTTGGTCATCATTGTGAAAAAGGGTAAATCGTGGGTTTTGGAGAACATCAGGTAGGCTTAGGGGGGCTTTTGGGGTGGATCTATGGCATTTGGGGTTTTCTTCTCTTTTTTGGGGATATCCTGTTCTTTTTTTTTTTTTTTTTTTTTTTTTTTTTTTTTTTTTGACATGTTTTTTGTCTCCATTGGGTTTTGTTGGGTTTTCCATGGTCATCATGGTGGAAAAGGGTAAATTTGTGGGTTTTGGAGAACATCAGGTAGGTTTAGGCTGGTTTTGGGATTGGATCTGTGCTTTTTGGGGATTTTCTTCCAGTTTATGGGTGATCCCTTTCTTTTTTGGGGTGTTTTTGACGTGTTTTGGTGTCTCCTTTTGGGTTTTCGTTTGGTTCATGTTGGTCATCATGGTGAAAATTGTAAATTTTTTGGGGGGGAATTTTCTTCCAGTGTTGGGGGTGATCCCGTTCTTTTTTGGGGTGTTTTTGACATGTTTTGGGGTCTCTGTTGGGTTTTGTTGGGTTCTTGTTTTTCATCATGTTGGAAAAGTTTAACTTGCGTGTTTTGGAGAAGATCAGGTAGGTTTAGTGTCGTTTTGGGGTGGATCTATGTTTTTTGGGGATTTTCTTCCAGTTTTGGGGGTGATTCCGTTCTTGTTTGGGGTGTTTTTGACTTGTTTTGGGGTCTCCGTTGGGTTTTAGTTGGATTCTCGTTGGTCCTTAAGGGAAATGGGAGTGGATTGTGGGTTTTGAAGAAGATCAGGTGAGTTTAGGGTGGTTTTGTGGGGAAATTCATAGTTTTTGGTGTTTTTTCTTCTGATTCAGTTCTTTTTTGGGGTGTTTTTGACGTGTTTTGGGGTCTCCGTTGGTTTTTGTTGGGTTCTTGTTGTTCATCATGGTGAAAACGTGTAAATTGTGGGTATTGGAGAACATCAGGTAGGTTTAGGGGGACTTTTGGGGTGGATCAACGGCTTTTAGGGTTTTCTTTCGGTTTTGGGGGTGATCCCGCTTTTTTTTGTGGTGTTTTTGACGTGTTTTGGGGTTTCCTTTGCGTTTCGTTGATTTCCTAATGTGTTTTAAGTTTGTTCGGAGTGGACTTTGGGATTTGGAGAACATCAGGTAGGTTTAGGGTGGTTTTGGGGTGGATCTATGTATTTTTGGTGTTTTCATTCTTTTTTAGGGGTTATCCTGTTCTTGTTTGGGGTGTTTTTGACTTGTTTTGGGGTTTCCGTTGGGTTTCGTTGAGTTCCTAATGGGTTTTATGGTGGTTGGGAGTGGACATTTGGATTTGGAGAACATCAGGTACGTTTAGAGTGGTTTTGGGATTGGATCCGTGCTTTTTGGGGTTTTCTTTGGTTTTGGGGGTGATCCTGTTCTTGTTTGGGGTGTTTTTGACGTGTTTTGGGTTCTCCGTTGGGTTTCGTTGGGTTTTCCGTGGTCATCATGGTGGAAAAGTGTAAACTGTGGGTTTTGGAGAACATCAGGTAGGTTTATGAGGACTTTTGGGGCAGATTCATGGTTTTTAGGGTTTTCTTCTGTTTTTTTCTGGTGATCCAGTTGGTTTTCGGCGTGTTTTTGACGTGTTTTGTGGTCTCCGTTGGGTTTCGTTGGGTTTTCCGTGGTCATCATGGTGGAAAAGTGTAAATTGTGGGTTTTGGAGAACTTCAGGTAGGTTTAGGGGGACTTTTGGGGTGGATTCATGGTATTTGGGGTTTTCTTCTGTTTTTTTTGGGGTGATCCTGTTCTTTTTTGGGGTGTTTTTGACATGTTTTGATGTCTCTGTTGGGTTTCGTTGGGTTTTCTGTTGGCATCTTGGTGGAAAAGTGTAAATTGTGGGTTTTGGAGAACTTCAGGTAGGTTTAGGGGGACTTTTGGGGTGGATTCATGGTATTTGGGGTTTTCTTCTGTTTTTTTGGGGTGATCCTGTTCTTTTTTGGGGTGTTTTTGACGTGTTTTGGGGTTGTCCGTTGGGTTTTGTTGGGTTCTCGTTGGTCATCATTGTGAAAAAGGGTAAATCGTGGGTTTTGGAGAACATCAGGTAGGCTTAGGGGGACTTTTGGGGTGGATCTATGGCATTTGGGGTTTTCTTCTCTTTTTTGGGGATATCCTGTTCTTTTTTTTTTTTTTTTTTTTTTTTTTTTTTTTTTTTTTTTTTTTTTGACATGTTTTTTGTCTCCATTGGGTTTCGTTGGGTTTTCCATGGTCATCATGGTGGAAAAGGGTAAATTTGTGGGTTTTGGAGAACATCAGGTAGGTTTAGGCTGGTTTTGGGATTGGATCTGTGCTTTTTGGGGATTTTCTTCCAGTTTATGGGTGATCCCTTTCTTTTTTGGGGTGTTTTTGACGTGTTTTGGTGTCTCCTTTTGGGTTTTCGTTTGGTTCATGTTGGTCATCATGGTGAAAATTGTAAATTTTTGGGGGGGGAATTTTCTTCCAGTGTTGGGGGTGATCCCGTTCTTTTTTGGGGTGTTTTTGACATGTTTTGGGGTCTCTGTTGGGTTTTGTTGGGTTCTTGTTTTTCATCATGTTGGAAAAGTTTAACTTGCGTGTTTTGGAGAAGATCAGGTAGGTTTAGTGTCGTTTTGGGGTGGATCTATGTTTTTTGGGGATTTTCTTCCAGTTTTGGGGGTGATTCCGTTCTTGTTTGGGGTGTTTTTGACTTGTTTTGGGGTCTCCGTTGGGTTTTAGTTGGATTCTCGTTGGTCCTTAAGGGAAATGGGAGTGGATTGTGGGTTTTGAAGAAGATCAGGTGAGTTTAGGGTGGTTTTGTGGGGAAATTCATAGTTTTTGGTGTTTTTTCTTCTGATTCAGTTCTTTTTTGGGGTGTTTTTGACGTGTTTTGGGGTCTCCGTTGGTTTTTGTTGGGTTCTTGTTGTTCATCATGGTGAAAACGTGTAAATTGTGGGTATTGGAGAACATCAGGTAGGTTTAGGGGGACTTTTGGGGTGGATCAACGGCTTTTAGGGTTTTCTTTCGGTTTTGGGGGTGATCCCGCTTTTTTTTGTGGTGTTTTTGACGTGTTTTGGGGTTTCCTTTGCGTTTCGTTGATTTCCTAATGTGTTTTAAGTTTGTTCGGAGTGGACTTTGGGATTTGGAGAACATCAGGTAGGTTTAGGGTGGTTTTGGGGTGGATCTATGTTTTTTTTGGTGTTTTCATTCTTTTTTAGGGGTTATCCTGTTCTTGTTTGGGGTGTTTTTGACTTGTTTTGGGGTTTCCGTTGGGTTTCGTTGAGTTCCTAATGGGTTTTATGGTGGTTGGGAGTGGACATTTGGATTTGGAGAACATCAGGTACGTTTAGAGTGGTTTTGGGATTGGATCCGTGCTTTTTGGGGTTTTCTTTGGTTTTGGGGGTGATCCTGTTCTTCTTTGGGGTGTTTTTGACGTGTTTTGGGTTCTCCGTTGGGTTTCGTTGGGTTTTCCGTGGTCATCATGGTGGAAAAGTGTAAACTGTGGGTTTTAGAGAACATCAGGTAGGTTTATGAGGACTTTTGGGGCAGATTCATGGTTTTTAGGGTTTTCTTCTGTTTTTTTCTGGTGATCCAGTTGGTTTTCGGCGTGTTTTTGACGTGTTTTGTGGTCTCCGTTGGGTTTCGTTGGGTTTTCCGTGGTCATCATGGTGGAAAAGTGTAAATTGTGGGTTTTGGAGAACATCAGGTAGGTTTAGGGGGACTTTTGGGGTGGATTCATGATATATGGGGTTTTCTTCTGTTTTTTTTTTTTTTTTTTTTTTTTTGGGGAGGGGGGGTGATCCAATTCATTTTGGGGGTGTTTTTGACGTGTTTTGGGGTCTCCATTGGGTTTCGTTGCGTTTTCCGTGGTCATCATGGTGGAAAAGGGTAAATTGTTGGTTTTGGAGAACATCAGGTAGGTTTAGGTTGGTTTTGGGATTGGATCTATGGTTTTGGGGGATTTTCTTTTGTTTTTGGGGGTGATCCCGTTCTTTTTTGGGGTGTTTTTGACGTGTTTTGGGGTCTCCGTTGGTATTCCTTGGGTTTTCCGTGGTCATGGTGGTGGAAAATTGTAAATTGTGGGTTTTGGAGAACTTCAGGTAGGTTTAGGGGAATTTTGGGGTGGATTCATGGTATTTGGGGTTTTCTTCTGTTTTTTTTTGGGTGATCCTTTTCTTTTTTGGGGTGTTTATGACGTGTTTTGGGGTCTCCGTTGGGTTTTAGTTGGGTTCTTGTTGGTCATCATGGTGAAAAAGTGTAAATTGTGGGTTTTGGAGATCATCAGGTAGGTTTAGGGTGGTTTTGGGGTGGATCTATGATTTTGAAGGATTTTCTTCCAATTTTGGGGGTGATCCCTTTCTTTTTTTTTTTTTTTTTTTTTTTTTTTTGACGTGTTTTGTGGTCTCCGTTGGGTTTCGTTGGGTTTTCCATGGTCATCAATGTGGAAAAGTGTAAATTGTGGGTTTTGGAGAACTTCAGGTTGGTTTAGGGGGATTTTTGGTGTGGATCTATGGCTTTTGGGGTTTTCTTTCGTTGTTGGGGTTGAACCAGTTCTTTTTTGGGGTGTTTTTGACGTGTTTTGGGGTTGTCCGTTGGGTTTTGTTGGGTTCTCGTTGGTCATCATTGTGAAAAAGGGTAAATCGTGGGTTTTGGAGAACATCAGGTAGGCTTAGGGGGGCTTTTGGGGTGGATCTATGGCATTTGGGGTTTTCTTCTCTTTTTTGGGGATATCCTGTTCTTTTTTTTTTTTTTTTTTTTTTTTTTTTTTTTTTTTTTTGACATGTTTTTTGTCTCCATTGGGTTTTGTTGGGTTTTCCATGGTCATCATGGTGGAAAAGGGTAAATTTGTGGGTTTTGGAGAACATCAGGTAGGTTTAGGCTGGTTTTGGGATTGGATCTGTGCTTTTTGGGGATTTTCTTCCAGTTTATGGGTGATCCCTTTCTTTTTTGGGGTGTTTTTGACGTGTTTTGGTGTCTCCTTTTGGGTTTTCGTTTGGTTCATGTTGGTCATCATGGTGAAAATTGTAAATTTTTGGGGGGGGAATTTTCTTCCAGTGTTGGGGGTGATCCCGTTCTTTTTTGGGGTGTTTTTGACATGTTTTGGGGTCTCTGTTGGGTTTTGTTGGGTTCTTGTTTTTCATCATGTTGGAAAAGTTTAACTTGCGTGTTTTGGAGAAGATCAGGTAGGTTTAGTGTCGTTTTGGGGTGGATCTATGTTTTTTGGGGATTTTCTTCCAGTTTTGGGGGTGATTCCGTTCTTGTTTGGGGTGTTTTTGACTTGTTTTGGGGTCTCCGTTGGGTTTTAGTTGGATTCTCGTTGGTCCTTAAGGGAAATGGGAGTGGATTGTGGGTTTTGAAGAAGATCAGGTGAGTTTAGGGTGGTTTTGTGGGGAAATTCATAGTTTTTGGTGTTTTTTCTTCTGATTCAGTTCTTTTTTGGGGTGTTTTTGACGTGTTTTGGGGTCTCCGTTGGTTTTTGTTGGGTTCTTGTTGTTCATCATGGTGAAAACGTGTAAATTGTGGGTATTGGAGAACATCAGGTAGGTTTAGGGGGACTTTTGGGGTGGATCAACGGCTTTTAGGGTTTTCTTTCGGTTTTGGGGGTGATCCCGCTTTTTTTTGTGGTGTTTTTGACGTGTTTTGGGGTTTCCTTTGCGTTTCGTTGATTTCCTAATGTGTTTTAAGTTTGTTCGGAGTGGACTTTGGGATTTGGAGAACATCAGGTAGGTTTAGGGTGGTTTTGGGGTGGATCTATGTTTTTTTTGGTGTTTTCATTCTTTTTTAGGGGTTATCCTGTTCTTGTTTGGGGTGTTTTTGACTTGTTTTGGGGTTTCCGTTGGGTTTCGTTGAGTTCCTAATGGGTTTTATGGTGGTTGGGAGTGGACATTTGGATTTGGAGAACATCAGGTACGTTTAGAGTGGTTTTGGGATTGGATCCGTGCTTTTTGGGGTTTTCTTTGGTTTTGGGGGTGATCCTGTTCTTCTTTGGGGTGTTTTTGACGTGTTTTGGGTTCTCCGTTGGGTTTCGTTGGGTTTTCCGTGGTCATCATGGTGGAAAAGTGTAAACTGTGGGTTTTAGAGAACATCAGGTAGGTTTATGAGGACTTTTGGGGCAGATTCATGGTTTTTAGGGTTTTCTTCTGTTTTTTTCTGGTGATCCAGTTGGTTTTCGGCGTGTTTTTGACGTGTTTTGTGGTCTCCGTTGGGTTTCGTTGGGTTTTCCGTGGTCATCATGGTGGAAAAGTGTAAATTGTGGGTTTTGGAGAACATCAGGTAGGTTTAGGGGGACTTTTGGGGTGGATTCATGATATATGGGGTTTTCTTCTGTTTTTTTTTTTTTTTTTTTTTTTTTTGGGGAGGGGGGGTGATCCAATTCATTTTGGGGGTGTTTTTGACGTGTTTTGGGGTCTCCATTGGGTTTCGTTGCGTTTTCCGTGGTCATCATGGTGGAAAAGGGTAAATTGTTGGTTTTGGAGAACATCAGGTAGGTTTAGGTTGGTTTTGGGATTGGATCTATGGTTTTGGGGGATTTTCTTTTGTTTTTGGGGGTGATCCCGTTCTTTTTTGGGGTGTTTTTGACGTGTTTTGGGGTCTCCGTTGGTATTCCTTGGGTTTTCCGTGGTCATGGTGGTGGAAAATTGTAAATTGTGGGTTTTGGAGAACTTCAGGTAGGTTTAGGGGAATTTTGGGGTGGATTCATGGTATTTGGGGTTTTCTTCTGGTTTTTTTTGGGTGATCCTTTTCTTTTTTGGGGTGTTTATGACGTGTTTTGGGGTCTCCGTTGGGTTTTAGTTGGGTTCTTGTTGGTCATCATGGTGAAAAAGTGTAAATTGTGGGTTTTGGAGATCATCAGGTAGGTTTAGGGTGGTTTTGGGGTGGATCTATGATTTTGAAGGATTTTCTTCCAATTTTGGGGGTGATCCCTTTCTTTTTTTTTTTTTTTTTTTTTTTTTTTTGACGTGTTTTGTGGTCTCCGTTGGGTTTCGTTGGGTTTTCCATGGTCATCAATGTGGAAAAGTGTAAATTGTGGGTTTTGGAGAACTTCAGGTTGGTTTAGGGGGATTTTTGGTGTGGATCTATGGCTTTTGGGGTTTTCTTTCGTTGTTGGGGTTGAACCAGTTCTTTTTTGGGGTGTTTTTGACGTGTTTTGGGGTTGTCCGTTGGGTTTTGTTGGGTTCTCGTTGGTCATCATTGTGAAAAAGGGTAAATCGTGGGTTTTGGAGAACATCAGGTAGGCTTAGGGGGGCTTTTGGGGTGGATCTATGGCATTTGGGGTTTTCTTCTCTTTTTTGGGGATATCCTGTTCTTTTTTTTTTTTTTTTTTTTTTTTTTTTTTTTTTTGACATGTTTTTTGTCTCCATTGGGTTTTGTTGGGTTTTCCATGGTCATCATGGTGGAAAAGGGTAAATTTGTGGGTTTTGGAGAACATCAGGTAGGTTTAGGCTGGTTTTGGGATTGGATCTGTGCTTTTTGGGGATTTTCTTCCAGTTTATGGGTGATCCCTTTCTTTTTTGGGGTGTTTTTGACGTGTTTTGGTGTCTCCTTTTGGGTTATCGTTTGGTTCATGTTGGTCATCATGGTGAAAATTGTAAATTTTTTGGGGGGGAATTTTCTTCCAGTGTTGGGGGTGATCCCGTTCTTTTTTGGGGTGTTTTTGACATGTTTTGGGGTCTCTGTTGGGTTTTGTTGGGTTCTTGTTTTTCATCATGTTGGAAAAGTTTAACTTGCGTGTTTTGGAGAAGATCAGGTAGGTTTAGTGTCGTTTTGGGGTGGATCTATGTTTTTTGGGGATTTTCTTCCAGTTTTGGGGGTGATTCCGTTCTTGTTTGGGGTGTTTTTGACTTGTTTTGGGGTCTCCGTTGGGTTTTAGTTGGATTCTCGTTGGTCCTTAAGGGAAATGGGAGTGGATTGTGGGTTTTGAAGAAGATCAGGTGAGTTTAGGGTGGTTTTGTGGGGAAATTCATAGTTTTTGGTGTTTTTTCTTCTGATTCAGTTCTTTTTTGGGGTGTTTTTGACGTGTTTTGGGGTCTCCGTTGGTTTTTGTTGGGTTCTTGTTGTTCATCATGGTGAAAACGTGTAAATTGTGGGTATTGGAGAACATCAGGTAGGTTTAGGGGGACTTTTGGGGTGGATCAACGGCTTTTAGGGTTTTCTTTCGGTTTTGGGGGTGATCCCGCTTTTTTTTGTGGTGTTTTTGACGTGTTTTGGGGTTTCCTTTGCGTTTCGTTGATTTCCTAATGTGTTTTAAGTTTGTTCGGAGTGGACTTTGGGATTTGGAGAACATCAGGTAGGTTTAGGGTGGTTTTGGGGTGGATCTATGTTTTTTTTGGTGTTTTCTTTCGTTTTTAGGGTTTATCCTGTTCTTGTTTGGGGTGTTTTTGACTTGTTTTGGGGTTTCCGTTGGGTTTCGTTGAGTTCCTAATGGGTTTTATGGTGGTTGGGAGTGGACATTTGGATTTGGAGAACATCAGGTACGTTTAGAGTGGTTTTGGGATTGGATCCGTGCTTTTTGGGGTTTTCTTTGGTTTTGGGGGTGATCCTGTTCTTGTTTGGGGTGTTTTTGACGTGTTTTGGGTTCTCCGTTGGGTTTCGTTGGGTTTTCCGTGGTCATCATGGTGGAAAAGTGTAAACTGTGGGTTTTAGAGAACATCAGGTAGGTTTATGAGGACTTTTGGGGCAGATTCATGGTTTTTAGGGTTTTCTTCTGTTTTTTTCTGGTGATCCAGTTGGTTTTCGGCGTGTTTTTGACGTGTTTTGTGGTCTCCGTTGGGTTTCGTTGGGTTTTCCGTGGTCATCAATGTGGAAAAGTGTAAATTGTGGGTTTTGGCGAACATCAGGTAGGTTTAGGGGGACTTTTGGGGTGGATTCATGATATATGGGGTTTTCTTCTGTTTTTTTTTTTTTTTTTTTTTTTGGGGGGAGGGGGGGTGATCCAATTCATTTTGGGGGTGTTTTTGACGTGTTTTGGGGTCTCCATTGGGTTTCGTTGCGTTTTCCGTGGTCATCATGGTGGAAAAGGGTAAATTGTTGGTTTTGGAGAACATCAGGTAGGTTTAGGTTGGTTTTGGGATTGGATCTATGGTTTTGGGGGATTTTCTTTTGTTTTTGGGGGTGATCCCGTTCTTTTTTGGGGTGTTTTTGACGTGTTTTGGGGTCTCCGTTGGTATTCCTTGGGTTTTCCGTGGTCATGGTGGTGGAAAATTGTAAATTGTGGGTTTTGGAGAACTTCAGGTAGGTTTAGGGGAATTTTGGGGTGGATTCATGGTATTTGGGGTTTTCTTCTGTTTTTTTTTGGGTGATCCTTTTCTTTTTTGGGGTGTTTATGACGTGTTTTGGGGTCTCCGTTGGGTTTTAGTTGGGTTCTTGTTGGTCATCATGGTGAAAAAGTGTAAATTGTGGCTTTTGGAGATCATCAGGTAGGTTTAGGGTGGTTTTGGGGTGGATCTATGATTTTGAAGGATTTTCTTCCAATTTTGGGGGTGATCCCTTTCTTTTTTTTTTTTTTTTTTTTTTTTTTGACGTGTTTTGTGGTCTCCGTTGGGTTTCGTTGGGTTTTCCATGGTCATCAATGTGGAAAAGTGTAAATTGTGGGTTTTGGAGAACTTCAGGTTGGTTTAGGGGGATTTTTGGTGTGGATCTATGGCTTTTGGGGTTTTCTTTCGTTGTTGGGGTTGAACCAGTTCTTTTTTGGGGTGTTTTTGACGTGTTTTGGGGTTGTCCGTTGGGTTTTGTTGGGTTCTCGTTGGTCATCATTGTGAAAAAGGGTAAATCGTGGGTTTTGGAGAACATCAGGTAGGCTTAGGGGGACTTTTGGGGTGGATCTATGGCATTTGGGGTTTTCTTCTCTTTTTTGGGGAGATCCTGTTCTTTTTTGTTTTTTTTTTTGTTTTGTTTTTTTTTTTTTTTTGACATGTTTTTTGTCTCCATTGGGTTTCGTTGGGTTTTCCATGGTCATCATGGTGGAAAAGGGTAAATTTGTGGGTTTTGGAGAACATCAGGTAGGTTTAGGCTGGTTTTGGGATTGGATCTGTGCTTTTGGGGGATTTTCTTCCAGTTTATGGGTGATCCCTTTCTTTTTTGGGGTGTTTTTGACGTGTTTTGGTGTCTCCTTTTGGGTTTTCGTTTGGTTCATGTTGGTCATCATGGTGAAAATTGTAAATTTTTGGGGGGGGAATTTTCTTCCAGTGTTGGGGGTGATCCCGTTCCTTTTTGGGGTGTTTTTGACATGTTTTGGGGTCTCTGTTGGGTTTTGTTGGGTTCTTGTTTTTCATCATGTTGGAAAAGTTTAACTTGCGTGTTTTGGAGAAGATCAGGTAGGTTTAGTGTCGTTTTGGGGTGGATCTATGTTTTTTGGGGATTTTCTTCCAGTTTTGGGGGTGATTCCGTTCTTGTTTGGGGTGTTTTTGACTTGTTTTGGGGTCTCCGTTGGGTTTTAGTTGGATTCTCGTTGGTCCTTAAGGGAAATGGGAGTGGATTGTGGGTTTTGAAGAAGATCAGGTGAGTTTAGGGTGGTTTTGTGGGGAAATTCATAGTTTTTGGTGTTTTTTCTTCTGATTCAGTTCTTTTTTGGGGTGTTTTTGACGTGTTTTGGGGTTTCCGTTGGGTTTCGTTGAGTTCCTAATGGGTTTTATGGTGGTTGGGAGTGGACATTTGGATTTGGAGAACATCAGGTACGTTTAGAGTGGTTTTGGGATTGGATCCGTGCTTTTTGGGGTTTTCTTTGGTTTTGGGGGTGATCCTGTTCTTGTTTGGGGTGTTTTTGACGTGTTTTGGGTTCTCCGTTGGGTTTCGTTGGGTTTTCCGTGGTCATCATGGTGGAAAAGTGTAAACTGTGGGTTTTAGAGAACATCAGGTAGGTTTATGAGGACTTTTGGGGCAGATTCATGGTTTTTAGGGTTTTCTTCTGTTTTTTTCTGGTGATCCAGTTGGTTTTCGGCGTGTTTTTGACGTGTTTTGTGGTCTCCGTTGGGTTTCGTTGGGTTTTCCGTGGTCATCATGTTGGAAAAGTGTAAATTGTGGGTTTTGGAGAACATCAGGTAGGTTTAGGGGGACTTTTGGGGTGGATTCATGATATATGGGGTTTTCTTCTGTTTTTTTTTTTTTTTTTTTTTTTTTGGGGGAGGGGGGGTGATCCAATTCATTTTGGGGGTGTTTTTGACGTGTTTTGGGGTCTCCATTGGGTTTCGTTGCGTTTTCCGTGGTCATCATGGTGGAAAAGGGTAAATTGTTGGTTTTGGAGAACATCAGGTAGGTTTAGGTTGGTTTTGGGATTGGATCTATGGTTTTGGGGGATTTTCTTTTGTTTTTGGGGGTGATCCCGTTCTTTTTTGGGGTGTTTTTGACGTGTTTTGGGGTCTCCGTTGGTATTCCTTGGGTTTTCCGTGGTCATGGTGGTGGAAAATTGTAAATTGTGGGTTTTGGAGAACTTCAGGTAGGTTTAGGGGAATTTTGGGGTGGATTCATGGTATTTGGGGTTTTCTTCTGTTTTTTGGGGTGATCCTGTTCTTTTTTGGGGTGTTTATGACGTGTTTTGGGGTCTCCGTTGGGTTTTAGTTGGGTTCTTGTTGGTCATCATGGTGAAAAAGTGTAAATTGTGGGTTTTGGAGATCATCAGGTAGGTTTAGGGTGGTTTTGGGGTGGATCTATGATTTTGAAGGATTTTCTTCCAATTTTGGGGGTGATCCCTTTCTTTTTTTTTTTTTTTTTTTTTTTTTTTTGACGTGTTTTGTGGTCTCCGTTGGGTTTCGTTGGGTTTTCCATGGTCATCAATGTGGAAAAGTGTAAATTGTGGGTTTTGGAGAACTTCAGGTTGGTTTAGGGGGATTTTTGGTGTGGATCTATGGCTTTTGGGGTTTTCTTTCGTTGTTGGGGTTGAACCAGTTCTTTTTTGGGGTGTTTTTGACGTTTTTGGGGTCTCCGTTGGGTTTTGTTGGGTTCTCGTTGGTCGTTAAGCTAAATGGGAGTGGATTGTGGGTTTTGAAGAAGATCAGGTAAGTTTAGGGTGATTTGGGAGGGAAATGCATAGTTTTGTTTTTTTTTTTCTTCTGATCCAGTTCTTTTTTGGGGTGTTTTTGACGTGTTTTGGGGTTTCCGTTGCGTTTTGTTGAGTTCCTAATGGGTTTTATGGTGGGTGGGAGTGGATTTTGGGATTTGGAGAAGATCAGGTAGGTTTAAGGGTTTTCTTGGGGTTAAATCACGTATTTTCTTCTGATCCGGTTTGCTTTTGGGGTGTTTTTGAGGTGTTTTGGGGTTTCTGTTGCATTTTGTTGAGTTCCTAATGGGTTTTCTGGTGGTTGGGAGTGGACTTTGGGATTTGGAGAAGATCAGGTAGGTTTAGGGTGGTTTTGGAATTGGATCCATGCTTTTTGGGGATTTTCTTCCAGTTTTGGGGGTTATCCCGTTCTTTTTTGGGGTGTTTTTGACATGTTTTGATGTCTCTGTTGGGTTTCGTTGGGTTTTCTGTTGGCATCTTGGTGGAAAAGGGTAAATTGTGGGTTTTGGAGAACTACAGGTAGGTTTAGGGGGACTTTTGGGGTGGATTCATGGTATTTGGGGTTTTCTTCTGTTTTTTGGGGTGATCCTGTTCTTTTTTGGGGTGTTTTTGACGTGTTTTGGGGTTGTCCATTGGGTTTTGTTGGGTTCTCGTTGGTCATCATTGTGAAAAAGGGTAAATCGTGGGTTTTGGAGAACATCAGGTAGGCTTAGGGGGACTTTTGGGGTGGATCTATGGCATTTGGGGTTTTCTTCTCTTTTTTGGGGAGATCCTGTTCTTTTTTGTTTTGTTTTTTTTTTTTTTTTTTTGACATGTTTTTTGTCTCCATTGGGTTTCGTTGGGTTTTCCATGGTCATCATGGTGGAAAAGGGTAAATTTGTGGGTTTTGGAGAACATCAGGTAGGTTTAGGCTGGTTTTGGGATTGGATCTGTGCTTTTGGGGGATTTTCTTCCAGTTTATGGGTGATCCCTTTCTTTTTTGGGGTGTTTTTGACGTGTTTTGGTGTCTCCTTTTGGGTTTTCGTTTGGTTCATGTTGGTCATCATGGTGAAAATTGTAAATTTTTGGGGGGGGAATTTTCTTCCAGTGTTGGGGGTGATCCCGTTCTTTTTTGGGGTGTTTTTGACATGTTTTGGGGTCTCTGTTGGGTTTTGTTGGGTTCTTGTTTTTCATCATGTTGGAAAAGTTTAACTTGCGTGTTTTGGAGAAGATCAGGTAGGTTTAGTGTCGTTTTGGGGTGGATCTATGTTTTTTGGGGATTTTCTTCCAGTTTTGGGGGTGATTCCGTTCTTGTTTGGGGTGTTTTTGACTTGTTTTGGGGTCTCCGTTGGGTTTTAGTTGGATTCTCGTTGGTCCTTAAGGGAAATGGGAGTGGATTGTGGGTTTTGAAGAAGATCAGGTGAGTTTAGGGTGGTTTTGTGGGGAAATTCATAGTTTTTGGTGTTTTTTCTTCTGATTCAGTTCTTTTTTGGGGTGTTTTTGACGTGTTTTGGGGTTTCCGTTGGGTTTCGTTGAGTTCCTAATGGGTTTTATGGTGGTTGGGAGTGGACATTTGGATTTGGAGAACATCAGGTACGTTTAGAGTGGTTTTGGGATTGGATCCGTGCTTTTTGGGGTTTTCTTTGGTTTTGGGGGTGATCCTGTTCTTGTTTGGGGTGTTTTTGACGTGTTTTGGGTTCTCTGTTGGGTTTTCCGTGGTCATCATGGTGGAAAAGTGTAAATTGTGGGTTTTGGAGAACATCAGGTAGGTTTAGGGGGACTTTTGGTGTGGATCTATGGCTTTTGGGGTTTTCTTTCGTTTTTAGGGTTTATCCCGTTCTTGTTTGGGGTGTTTTTGACTTCTTTTGGGGTCTCCGTTGGGTTTCGTTGGGTTTTCCATGGTCATCATGTTGGAAAATTGTAAATTGTGGGTTTTGGAGATCATCAGGTAGGTTTAGGGTGGTTTTGGGGTGGATCTATGATTTTGAAGGATTTTCTTCCAATTTTGGGGGTGATCCCTTTCTTTTTTTTTTTTTTTTTTTTTTTTTTTTTTTTTTTTTTGACGTGTTTTGTGGTCTCCGTTGGGTTTCGTTGGGTTTTCCATGGTCATCAATGTGGAAAAGTGTAAATTGTGGGTTTTGGAGAACTTCAGGTTGGTTTAGGGGGATTTTTGGTGTGGATCTATGGCTTTTGGGGTTTTCTTTCGTTGTTGGGGTTGAACCAGTTCTTTTTTGGGGTGTTTTTGACGTTTTTGGGGTCTCCGTTGGGTTTTGTTGGGTTCTCGTTGGTCGTTAAGCTAAATGGGAGTGGATTGTGGGTTTTGAAGAAGATCAGGTAAGTTTAGGGTGATTTGGGAGGGAAATGCATAGTTTTGTTTTTTTTTTCTTCTGATCCAGTTCTTTTTTGGGGTGTTTTTGACGTGTTTTGGGGTTTCCGTTGCGTTTTGTTGAGTTCCTAATGGGTTTTATGGTGGGTGGGAGTGGATTTTGGGATTTGGAGAAGATCAGGTAGGTTTAAGGGTTTTCTTGGGGTTAAATCACGTATTTTCTTCTGATCCGGTTTGCTTTTGGGGTGTTTTTGAGGTGTTTTGGGGTTTCTGTTGCATTTTGTTGAGTTCCTAATGGGTTTTGTGGTGGTTGGGAGTGGACTTTGGGATTTGGAGAAGATCAGGTAGGTTTAGGGTGGTTTTGGAATTGGATCCATGCTTTTTGGGGATTTTCTTCCAGTTTTGGGGGTTATCCCGTTCTTTTTTGGGGTGTTTTTGACATGTTTTGATGTCTCTGTTGGGTTTCGTTGGGTTTTCTGTTGGCATCTTGGTGGAAAAGGGTAAATTGTGGGTTTTGGAGAACTTCAGGTAGGTTTAGGGGGACTTTTGGGGTGGATTCATGGTATTTGGGGTTTTCTTCTGTTTTTTGGGGTGATCCTGTTCTTTTTTGGGGTGTTTTTGACGTGTTTTGGGGTTGTCTGTTGGGTTTTGTTGGGTTCTCGTTGGTCATCATTGTGAAAAAGGGTAAATCGTGGGTTTTGGAGAACATCAGGTAGGCTTAGGGGGACTTTTGGGGTGGATCTATGGCATTTGGGGTTTTCTTCTCTTTTTTGGGGAGATCCTGTTCTTTTTTTTTTTTTTTTTTTTTTTTTTTTTTTTTTTGACATGTTTTTTGTCTCCATTGGGTTTCGTTGGGTTTTCCATGGTCATCATGGTGGAAAAGGGTAAATTTGTGGGTTTTGGAGAACATCAGGTAGGTTTAGGCTGGTTTTGGGATTGGATCTGTGCTTTTGGGGGATTTTCTTCCAGTTTATGGGTGATCCCTTTCTTTTTTGGGGTGTTTTTGACGTGTTTTGGTGTCTCCTTTTGGGTTTTCGTTTGGTTCATGTTGGTCATCATGGTGAAAATTGTAAATTTTTGGGGGGGGAATTTTCTTCCAGTGTTGGGGGTGATCCCGTTCTTTTTTGGGGTGTTTTTGACATGTTTTGGGGTCTCTGTTGGGTTTTGTTGGGTTCTTGTTTTTCATCATGTTGGAAAAGTTTAACTTGCGTGTTTTGGAGAAGATCAGGTAGGTTTAGTGTCGTTTTGGGGTGGATCTATGTTTTTTGGGGATTTTCTTCCAGTTTTGGGGGTGATTCCGTTCTTGTTTGGGGTGTTTTTGACTTGTTTTGGGGTCTCCGTTGGGTTTTAGTTGGATTCTCGTTGGTCCTTAAGGGAAATGGGAGTGGATTGTGGGTTTTGAAGAAGATCAGGTGAGTTTAGGGTGGTTTTGTGGGGAAATTCATAGTTTTTGGTGTTTTTTCTTCTGATTCAGTTCTTTTTTGGGGTGTTTTTGACGTGTTTTGGGGTTTCCGTTGGGTTTCGTTGAGTTCCTAATGGGTTTTATGGTGGTTGGGAGTGGACATTTGGATTTGGAGAACATCAGGTACGTTTAGAGTGGTTTTGGGATTGGATCCGTGCTTTTTGGGGTTTTCTTTGGTTTTGGGGGTGATCCTGTTCTTGTTTGGGGTGTTTTTGACGTGTTTTGGGTTCTCTGTTGGGTTTTCCGTGGTCATCATGGTGGAAAAGTGTAAATTGTGGGTTTTGGAGAACATCAGGTAGGTTTAGGGGGACTTTTGGTGTGGATCTATGGCTTTTGGGGTTTTCTTTCGTTTTTAGGGTTTATCCCGTTCTTGTTTGGGGTGTTTTTGACTTCTTTTGGGGTCTCCGTTGGGTTTCGTTGGGTTTTCCATGGTCATCATGTTGGAAAATTGTAAATTGTGGGTTTTGGAGATCATCAGGTAGGTTTAGGGTGGTTTTGGGGTGGATCTATGATTTTGAAGGATTTTCTTCCAATTTTGGGGGTGATCCCTTTCTTTTTTTTTTTTTTTTTTTTTTTTTGATGTGTTTTGTGGTCTCCGTTGGGTTTCGTTGGGTTTTCCATGGTCATCAATGTGGAAAAGTGTAAATTGTGGGTTTTGGAGAACTTCAGGTTGGTTTAGGGGGATTTTTGGTGTGGATCTATGGCTTTTGGGGTTTTCTTTCGTTGTTGGGGTTGAACCAGTTCTTTTTTGGGGTGTTTTTGACGTTTTTGGGGTCTCCGTTGGGTTTTGTTGGGTTCTCGTTGGTCGTTAAGCTAAATGGGAGTGGATTGTGGGTTTTGAAGAAGATCAGGTAAGTTTAGGGTGATTTGGGAGGGAAATGCATAGTTTTGTTTTTTTTTTTCTTCTGATCCAGTTCTTTTTTGGGGTGTTTTTGATGTGTTTTGGGGTTTCCGTTGCGTTTTGTTGAGTTTCTAATGGGTTTTATGGTGGGTGGGAGTGGATTTTGGGATTTGGAGAAGATCAGGTAGGTTTAAGGGTTTTCTTGGGGTTAAATCACGTATTTTCTTCTGATCCGGTTTGCTTTTGGGGTGTTTTTGAGGTGTTTTGGGGTTTCTGTTGCATTTTGTTGAGTTCCTAATGGGTTTTGTGGTGGTTGGGAGTGGACTTTGGGATTTGGAGAAGATCAGGTAGGTTTAGGGTGGTTTTGGAATTGGATCCATGCTTTTTGGGGATTTTCTTCCAGTTTTGGGGGTTATCCCGTTCTTTTTTGGGGTGTTTTTGACATGTTTTGATGTCTCTGTTGGGTTTCGTTGGGTTTTCTGTTGGCATCTTGGTGGAAAAGGGTAAATTGTGGGTTTTGGAGAACTTCAGGTAGGTTTAGGGGGACTTTTGGGGTGGATTCATGGTATTTGGGGTTTTCTTCTGTTTTTTGGGGTGATCCTGTTCTTTTTTGGGGTGTTTTTGACGTGTTTTGGGGTTGTCTGTTGGGTTTTGTTGGGTTCTCGTTGGTCATCATTGTGAAAAAGGGTAAATCGTGGGTTTTGGAGAACATCAGGTAGGCTTAGGGGGACTTTTGGGGTGGATCTATGGCATTTGGGGTTTTCTTCTCTTTTTTGGGGAGATCCTGTTCTTTTTTTTTTTTTTTTTTTTTTTTTTTTTTTTTTTTGACATGTTTTTTGTCTCCATTGGGTTTCGTTGGGTTTTCCATGGTCATCATGGTGGAAAAGGGTAAATTTGTGGGTTTTGGAGAACATCAGGTAGGTTTAGGCTGGTTTTGGGATTGGATCTGTGCTTTTGGGGGATTTTCTTCCAGTTTATGGGTGATCCCTTTCTTTTTTGGGGTGTTTTTGACGTGTTTTGGTGTCTCCTTTTGGGTTTTCGTTTGGTTCATGTTGGTCATCATGGTGAAAATTGTAAATTTTTGGGGGGGGAATTTTCTTCCAGTGTTGGGGGTGATCCCGTTCTTTTTTGGGGTGTTTTTGACATGTTTTGGGGTCTCTGTTGGGTTTTGTTGGGTTCTTGTTTTTCATCATGTTGGAAAAGTTTAACTTGCGTGTTTTGGAGAAGATCAGGTAGGTTTAGTGTCGTTTTGGGGTGGATCTATGTTTTTTGGGGATTTTCTTCCAGTTTTGGGGGTGATTCCGTTCTTGTTTGGGGTGTTTTTGACTTGTTTTGGGGTCTCCGTTGGGTTTTAGTTGGATTCTCGTTGGTCCTTAAGGGAAATGGGAGTGGATTGTGGGTTTTGAAGAAGATCAGGTGAGTTTAGGGTGGTTTTGTGGGGAAATTCATAGTTTTTGGTGTTTTTTCTTCTGATTCAGTTCTTTTTTGGGGTGTTTTTGACGTGTTTTGGGGTTTCCGTTGGGTTTCGTTGAGTTCCTAATGGGTTTTATGGTGGTTGGGAGTGGACATTTGGATTTGGAGAACATCAGGTACGTTTAGAGTGGTTTTGGGATTGGATCCGTGCTTTTTGGGGTTTTCTTTGGTTTTGGGGGTGATCCTGTTCTTGTTTGGGGTGTTTTTGACGTGTTTTGGGTTCTCTGTTGGGTTTTCCGTGGTCATCATGGTGGAAAAGTGTAAATTGTGGGTTTTGGAGAACATCAGGTAGGTTTAGGGGGACTTTTGGTGTGGATCTATGGCTTTTGGGGTTTTCTTTCGTTTTTAGGGTTTATCCCGTTCTTGTTTGGGGTGTTTTTGACTTCTTTTGGGGTCTCCGTTGGGTTTCGTTGGGTTTTCCATGGTCATCATGTTGGAAAATTGTAAATTGTGGGTTTTGGAGATCATCAGGTAGGTTTAGGGTGGTTTTGGGGTGGATCTATGATTTTGAAGGATTTTCTTCCAATTTTGGGGGTGATCCCTTTCTTTTTTTTTTTTTTTTTTTTTTTTTGATGTGTTTTGTGGTCTCCGTTGGGTTTCGTTGGGTTTTCCATGGTCATCAATGTGGAAAAGTGTAAATTGTGGGTTTTGGAGAACTTCAGGTTGGTTTAGGGGGATTTTTGGTGTGGATCTATGGCTTTTGGGGTTTTCTTTCGTTGTTGGGGTTGAACCAGTTCTTTTTTGGGGTGTTTTTGACGTTTTTGGGGTCTCCGTTGGGTTTTGTTGGGTTCTCGTTGGTCGTTAAGCTAAATGGGAGTGGATTGTGGGTTTTGAAGAAGATCAGGTAAGTTTAGGGTGATTTGGGAGGGAAATGCATAGTTTTGTTTTTTTTTTCCTTCTGATCCAGTTCTTTTTTGGGGTGTTTTTGACGTGTTTTGGGGTTTCCGTTGCGTTTTGTTGAGTTCCTAATGGGTTTTATGGTGGGTGGGAGTGGATTTTGGGATTTGGAGAAGATCAGGTAGGTTTAAGGGTTTTCTTGGGGTTAAATCACGTATTTTCTTCTGATCCGGTTTGCTTTTGGGGTGTTTTTGAGGTGTTTTGGGGTTTCTGTTGCATTTTGTTGAGTTCCTAATGGGTTTTCTGGTGGTTGGGAGTGGACTTTGGGATTTGGAGAAGATCAGGTAGGTTTAGGGTGGTTTTGGAATTGGATCCATGCTTTTTGGGGATTTTCTTCCAGTTTTGGGGGTTATCCCGTTCTTTTTTGGGGTGTTTTTGACATGTTTTGATGTCTCTGTTGGGTTTCGTTGGGTTTTCTGTTGGCATCTTGGTGGAAAAGGGTAAATTGTGGGTTTTGGAGAACTTCAGGTAGGTTTAGGGGGACTTTTGGGGTGGATTCATGGTATTTGGGGTTTTCTTCTGTTTTTTGGGGTGATCCTGTTCTTTTTTGGGGTGTTTTTGACGTGTTTTGGGGTTGTCCGTTGGGTTTTGTTGGGTTCTCGTTGGTCATCATTGTGAAAAAGGGTAAATCGTGGGTTTTGGAGAACATCAGGTAGGCTTAGGGGGACTTTTGGGGTGGATCTATGGCATTTGGGGTTTTCTTCTCTTTTTTGGGGAGATCCTGTTCTTTTTTGTTTTGTTTTTTTTTTTTTTTGCCATGTTTTTTGTCTCCATTGGGTTTCGTTGGGTTTTCCATGGTCATCATGGTGGAAAAGGGTAAATTTGTGGGTTTTGGAGAACATCAGGTAGGTTTAGGCTGGTTTTGGGATTGGATCTGTGCTTTTGGGGGATTTTCTTCCAGTTTATGGGTGATCCCTTTCTTTTTTGGGGTGTTTTTGACGTGTTTTGGTGTCTCCTTTTGGGTTTTCGTTTGGTTCATGTTGGTCATCATGGTGAAAATTGTAAATTTTTGGGGGGGGAATTTTCTTCCAGTGTTGGGGGTGATCCCGTTCTTTTTTGGGGTGTTTTTGACATGTTTTGGGGTCTCTGTTGGGTTTTGTTGGGTTCTTGTTTTTCATCATGTTGGAAAAGTTTAACTTGCGTGTTTTGGAGAAGATCAGGTAGGTTTAGTGTCGTTTTGGGGTGGATCTATGTTTTTTGGGGATTTTCTTCCAGTTTTGGGGGTGATTCCGTTCTTGTTTGGGGTGTTTTTGACTTGTTTTGGGGTCTCCGTTGGGTTTTAGTTGGATTCTCGTTGGTCCTTAAGGGAAATGGGAGTGGATTGTGGGTTTTGAAGAAGATCAGGTGAGTTTAGGGTGGTTTTGTGGGGAAATTCATAGTTTTTGGTGTTTTTTCTTCTGATTCAGTTCTTTTTTGGGGTGTTTTTGACGTGTTTTGGGGTTTCCGTTGGGTTTCGTTGAGTTCCTAATGGGTTTTATGGTGGTTGGGAGTGGACATTTGGATTTGGAGAACATCAGGTACGTTTAGAGTGGTTTTGGGATTGGATCCGTGCTTTTTGGGGTTTTCTTTGGTTTTGGGGGTGATCCTGTTCTTGTTTGGGGTGTTTTTGACGTGTTTTGGGTTCTCTGTTGGGTTTTCCGTGGTCATCATGGTGGAAAAGTGTAAATTGTGGGTTTTGGAGAACATCAGGTAGGTTTAGGGGGACTTTTGGTGTGGATCTATGGCTTTTGGGGTTTTCTTTCGTTTTTAGGGTTTATCCCGTTCTTGTTTGGGGTGTTTTTGACTTCTTTTGGGGTCTCCGTTGGGTTTCGTTGGGTTTTCCATGGTCATCATGTTGGAAAATTGTAAATTGTGGGTTTTGGAGATCATCAGGTAGGTTTAGGGTGGTTTTGGGGTGGATCTATGATTTTGAAGGATTTTCTTCCAATTTTGGGGGTGATCCCTTTCTTTTTTTTTTTTTTTTTTTTTTTTTTTTTTTTTTTTTTTTGACGTGTTTTGTGGTCTCCGTTGGGTTTCGTTGGGTTTTCCATGGTCATCAATGTGGAAAAGTGTAAACTGTGGGTTTTGGAGAACTTCAGGTTGGTTTAGGGGGATTTTTGGTGTGGATCTATGGCTTTTGGGGTTTTCTTTCGTTGTTGGGGTTGAACCAGTTCTTTTTTGGGGTGTTTTTGACGTTTTTGGGGTCTCCGTTGGGTTTTGTTGGGTTCTCGTTGGTCGTTAAGCTAAATGGGAGTGGATTGTGGGTTTTGAAGAAGATCAGGTAAGTTTAGGGTGATTTGGGAGGGAAATGCATAGTTTTGTTTTTTTTTTTCTTCTGATCCAGTTCTTTTTTGGGGTGTTTTTGACGTGTTTTGGGGTTTCCGTTGCGTTTTGTTGAGTTCCTAATGGGTTTTATGGTGGGTGGGAGTGGATTTTGGGATTTGGAGAAGATCAGGTAGGTTTAAGGGTTTTCTTGGGGTTAAATCACGTATTTTCTTCTGATCCGGTTTGCTTTTGGGGTGTTTTTGAGGTGTTTTGGGGTTTCTGTTGCATTTTGTTGAGTTCCTAATGGGTTTTGTGGTGGTTGGGAGTGGACTTTGGGATTTGGAGAAGATCAGGTAGGTTTAGGGTGGTTTTGGAATTGGATCCATGCTTTTTGGGGATTTTCTTCCAGTTTTGGGGGTTATCCCGTTCTTTTTTGGGGTGTTTTTGACATGTTTTGATGTCTCTGTTGGGTTTCGTTGGGTTTTCTGTTGGCATCTTGGTGGAAAAGGGTAAATTGTGGGTTTTGGAGAACTTCAGGTAGGTTTAGGGGGACTTTTGGGGTGGATTCATGGTATTTGGGGTTTTCTTCTGTTTTTTGGGGTGATCCTGTTCTTTTTTGGGGTGTTTTTGACGTGTTTTGGGGTTGTCCGTTGGGTTTTGTTGGGTTCTCGTTGGTCATCATTGTGAAAAAGGGTAAATCGTGGGTTTTGGAGAACATCAGGTAGGCTTAGGGGGACTTTTGGGGTGGATCTATGGCATTTGGGGTTTTCTTCTCTTTTTTGGGGAGATCCTGTTCTTTTTTGTTTTTTTTTTTGTTTTGTTTTTTTTTTTTTTTTTGACGTTTTTTCTCTCCATTGGGTTTCGTTGGGTTTTCCATGGTCATCATGGTGGAAAAGGGTAAATTTGTGGGTTTTGGAGAACATCAGGTAGGTTTAGGCTGGTTTTGGGATTGGATCTGTGCTTTTGGGGGATTTTCTTCCAGTTTATGGGTGATCCCTTTCTTTTTTGGGGTGTTTTTGACGTGTTTTGGTGTCTCCTTTTGGGTTTTCGTTTGGTTCATGTTGGTCATCATGGTGAAAATTGTAAATTTTTGGGGGGGGAATTTTCTTCCAGTGTTGGGGGTGATCCCGTTCTTTTTTGGGGTGTTTTTGACATGTTTTGGGGTCTCTGTTGGGTTTTGTTGGGTTCTTGTTTTTCATCATGTTGGAAAAGTTTAACTTGCGTGTTTTGGAGAAGATCAGGTAGGTTTAGTGTCGTTTTGGGGTGGATCTATGTTTTTTGGGGATTTTCTTCCAGTTTTGGGGGTGATTCCGTTCTTGTTTGGGGTGTTTTTGACTTGTTTTGGGGTCTCCGTTGGGTTTTAGTTGGATTCTCGTTGGTCCTTAAGGGAAATGGGAGTGGATTGTGGGTTTTGAAGAAGATCAGGTGAGTTTAGGGTGGTTTTGTGGGGAAATTCATAGTTTTTGGTGTTTTTTCTTCTGATTCAGTTCTTTTTTGGGGTGTTTTTGACGTGTTTTGGGGTTTCCGTTGGGTTTCGTTGAGTTCCTAATGGGTTTTATGGTGGTTGGGAGTGGACATTTGGATTTGGAGAACATCAGGTACGTTTAGAGTGGTTTTGGGATTGGATCCGTGCTTTTTGGGGTTTTCTTTGGTTTTGGGGGTGATCCTGTTCTTGTTTGGGGTGTTTTTGACGTGTTTTGGGTTCTCTGTTGGGTTTTCCGTGGTCATCATGGTGGAAAAGTGTAAATTGTGGGTTTTGGAGAACATCAGGTAGGTTTAGGGGGACTTTTGGTGTGGATCTATGGCTTTTGGGGTTTTCTTTCGTTTTTAGGGTTTATCCCGTTCTTGTTTGGGGTGTTTTTGACTTCTTTTGGGGTCTCCGTTGGGTTTCGTTGGGTTTTCCATGGTCATCATGTTGGAAAATTGTAAATTGTGGGTTTTGGAGATCATCAGGTAGGTTTAGGGTGGTTTTGGGGTGGATCTATGATTTTGAAGGATTTTCTTCCAATTTTGGGGGTGATCCCTTTCTTTTTTTTTTTTTTTTTTTTTTTTTTTTGATGTGTTTTGTGGTCTCCGTTGGGTTTCGTTGGGTTTTCCATGGTCATCAATGTGGAAAAGTGTAAATTGTGGGTTTTGGAGAACTTCAGGTTGGTTTAGGGGGATTTTTGGTGTGGATCTATGGCTTTTGGGGTTTTCTTTCGTTGTTGGGGTTGAACCAGTTCTTTTTTGGGGTGTTTTTGACGTTTTTGGGGTCTCCGTTGGGTTTTGTTGGGTTCTCGTTGGTCGTTAAGCTAAATGGGAGTGGATTGTGGGTTTTGAAGAAGATCAGGTAAGTTTAGGGTGATTTGGGAGGGAAATGCATAGTTTTGTTTTTTTTTTTCCTTCTGATCCAGTTCTTTTTTGGGGTGTTTTTGACGTGTTTTGGGGTTTCCGTTGCGTTTTGTTGAGTTCCTAATGGGTTTTATGGTGGGTGGGAGTGGATTTTGGGATTTGGAGAAGATCAGGTAGGTTTAAGGGTTTTCTTGGGGTTAAATCACGTATTTTCTTCTGATCCGGTTTGCTTTTGGGGTGTTTTTGAGGTGTTTTGGGGTTTCTGTTGCATTTTGTTGAGTTCCTAATGGGTTTTGTGGTGGTTGGGAGTGGACTTTGGGATTTGGAGAAGATCAGGTAGGTTTAGGGTGGTTTTGGAATTGGATCCATGCTTTTTGGGGATTTTCTTCCAGTTTTGGGGGTTATCCCGTTCTTTTTTGGGGTGTTTTTGACATGTTTTGATGTCTCTGTTGGGTTTCGTTGGGTTTTCTGTTGGCATCTTGGTGGAAAAGGGTAAATTGTGGGTTTTGGAGAACTTCAGGTAGGTTTAGGGGGACTTTTGGGGTGGATTCATGGTATTTGGGGTTTTCTTCTGTTTTTTGGGGTGATCCTGTTCTTTTTTGGGGTGTTTTTGACGTGTTTTGGGGTTGTCCGTTGGGTTTTGTTGGGTTCTCGTTGGTCATCATTGTGAAAAAGGGTAAATCGTGGGTTTTGGAGAACATCAGGTAGGCTTAGGGGGACTTTTGGGGTGGATCTATGGCATTTGGGGTTTTCTTCTCTTTTTTGGGGAGATCCTGTTCTTTTTTGTTTTGTTTTTTTTTTTTTTTGCCATGTTTTTTGTCTCCATTGGGTTTCGTTGGGTTTTCCATGGTCATCATGGTGGAAAAGGGTAAATTTGTGGGTTTTGGAGAACATCAGGTAGGTTTAGGCTGGTTTTGGGATTGGATCTGTGCTTTTGGGGGATTTTCTTCCAGTTTATGGGTGATCCCTTTCTTTTTTGGGGTGTTTTTGACGTGTTTTGGTGTCTCCTTTTGGGTTTTCGTTTGGTTCATGTTGGTCATCATGGTGAAAATTGTAAATTTTTGGGGGGGGAATTTTCTTCCAGTGTTGGGGGTGATCCCGTTCTTTTTTGGGGTGTTTTTGACATGTTTTGGGGTCTCTGTTGGGTTTTGTTGGGTTCTTGTTTTTCATCATGTTGGAAAAGTTTAACTTGCGTGTTTTGGAGAAGATCAGGTAGGTTTAGTGTCGTTTTGGGGTGGATCTATGTTTTTTGGGGATTTTCTTCCAGTTTTGGGGGTGATTCCGTTCTTGTTTGGGGTGTTTTTGACTTGTTTTGGGGTCTCCGTTGGGTTTTAGTTGGATTCTCGTTGGTCCTTAAGGGAAATGGGAGTGGATTGTGGGTTTTGAAGAAGATCAGGTGAGTTTAGGGTGGTTTTGTGGGGAAATTCATAGTTTTTGGTGTTTTTTCTTCTGATTCAGTTCTTTTTTGGGGTGTTTTTGACGTGTTTTGGGGTCTCCGTTGGTTTTTGTTGGGTTCTTGTTGTTCATCATGGTGAAAACGTGTAAATTGTGGGTATTGGAGAACATCAGGTAGGTTTAGGGGGACTTTTGGGGTGGATCAACGGCTTTTAGGGTTTTCTTTCGGTTTTGGGGGTGATCCCGCTTTTTTTTGTGGTGTTTTTGACGTGTTTTGGGGTTTCCTTTGCGTTTCGTTGATTTCCTAATGTGTTTTAAGTTTGTTCGGAGTGGACTTTGGGATTTGGAGAACATCAGGTAGGTTTAGGGTGGTTTTGGGGTGGATCTATGTATTTTTGGTGTTTTCATTCTTTTTTAGGGGTTATCCTGTTCTTGTTTGGGGTGTTTTTGACTTGTTTTGGGGTTTCCGTTGGGTTTCGTTGAGTTCCTAATGGGTTTTATGGTGGTTGGGAGTGGACATTTGGATTTGGAGAACATCAGGTACGTTTAGAGTGGTTTTGGGATTGGATCCGTGCTTTTTGGGGTTTTCTTTGGTTTTGGGGGTGATCCTGTTCTTGTTTGGGGTGTTTTTGACGTGTTTTGGGTTCTCCGTTGGGTTTCGTTGGGTTTTCCGTGGTCATCATGGTGGAAAAGTGTAAACTGTGGGTTTTGGAGAACATCAGGTAGGTTTATGAGGACTTTTGGGGCAGATTCATGGTTTTTAGGGTTTTCTTCTGTTTTTTTCTGGTGATCCAGTTGGTTTTCGGCGTGTTTTTGACGTGTTTTGTGGTCTCCGTTGGGTTTCGTTGGGTTTTCCGTGGTCATCATGGTGGAAAAGTGTAAATTGTGGGTTTTGGAGAACTTCAGGTAGGTTTAGGGGGACTTTTGGGGTGGATTCATGGTATTTGGGGTTTTCTTCTGTTTTTTTTGGGGTGATCCTGTTCTTTTTTGGGGTGTTTTTGACATGTTTTGATGTCTCTGTTGGGTTTCGTTGGGTTTTCTGTTGGCATCTTGGTGGAAAAGTGTAAATTGTGGGTTTTGGAGAACTTCAGGTAGGTTTAGGGGGACTTTTGGGGTGGATTCATGGTATTTGGGGTTTTCTTCTGTTTTTTTGGGGTGATCCTGTTCTTTTTTGGGGTGTTTTTGACGTGTTTTGGGGTTGTCCGTTGGGTTTTGTTGGGTTCTCGTTGGTCATCATTGTGAAAAAGGGTAAATCGTGGGTTTTGGAGAACATCAGGTAGGCTTAGGGGGACTTTTGGGGTGGATCTATGGCATTTGGGGTTTTCTTCTCTTTTTTGGGGATATCCTGTTCTTTTTTTTTTTTTTTTTTTTTTTTTTTTTTTTTGACATGTTTTTTGTCTCCATTTGGTTTCGTTGGGTTTTCCATGGTCATCATGGTGGAAAAGGGTAAATTTGTGGGTTTTGGAGAACATCAGGTAGGTTTAGGCTGGTTTTGGGATTGGATCTGTGCTTTTGGGGGATTTTCTTCCAGTTTATGGGTGATCCCTTTCTTTTTTGGGGTGTTTTTGACGTGTTTTGGTGTCTCCTTTTGGGTTTTCGTTTGGTTCATGTTGGTCATCATGGTGAAAATTGTAAATTTTTGGGGGGGGAATTTTCTTCCAGTGTTGGGGGTGATCCCGTTCTTTTTTGGGGTGTTTTTGACATGTTTTGGGGTCTCTGTTGGGTTTTGTTGGGTTCTTGTTTTTCATCATGTTGGAAAAGTTTAACTTGCGTGTTTTGGAGAAGATCAGGTAGGTTTAGTGTCGTTTTGGGGTGGATCTATGTTTTTTGGGGATTTTCTTCCAGTTTTGGGGGTGATTCCGTTCTTGTTTGGGGTGTTTTTGACTTGTTTTGGGGTCTCCGTTGGGTTTTAGTTGGATTCTCGTTGGTCCTTAAGGGAAATGGGAGTGGATTGTGGGTTTTGAAGAAGATCAGGTGAGTTTAGGGTGGTTTTGTGGGGAAATTCATAGTTTTTGGTGTTTTTTCTTCTGATTCAGTTCTTTTTTGGGGTGTTTTTGACGTGTTTTGGGGTCTCCGTTGGTTTTTGTTGGGTTCTTGTTGTTCATCATGGTGAAAACGTGTAAATTGTGGGTATTGGAGAACATCAGGTAGGTTTAGGGGGACTTTTGGGGTGGATCAACGGCTTTTAGGGTTTTCTTTCGGTTTTGGGGGTGATCCCGCTTTTTTTTGTGGTGTTTTTGACGTGTTTTGGGGTTTCCTTTGCGTTTCGTTGATTTCCTAATGTGTTTTAAGTTTGTTCGGAGTGGACTTTGGGATTTGGAGAACATCAGGTAGGTTTAGGGTGGTTTTGGGGTGGATCTATGTTTTTTTTGGTGTTTTCATTCTTTTTTAGGGGTTATCCTGTTCTTGTTTGGGGTGTTTTTGACTTGTTTTGGGGTTTCCGTTGGGTTTCGTTGAGTTCCTAATGGGTTTTATGGTGGTTGGGAGTGGACATTTGGATTTGGAGAACATCAGGTACGTTTAGAGTGGTTTTGGGATTGGATCCGTGCTTTTTGGGGTTTTCTTTGGTTTTGGGGGTGATCCTGTTCTTGTTTGGGGTGTTTTTGACGTGTTTTGGGTTCTCCGTTGGGTTTCGTTGGGTTTTCCGTGGTCATCATGGTGGAAAAGTGTAAACTGTGGGTTTTAGAGAACATCAGGTAGGTTTATGAGGACTTTTGGGGCAGATTCATGGTTTTTAGGGTTTTCTTCTGTTTTTTTCTGGTGATCCAGTTGGTTTTCGGCGTGTTTTTGACGTGTTTTGTGGTCTCCGTTGGGTTTCGTTGGGTTTTCCGTGGTCATCATGGTGGAAAAGTGTAAATTGTGGGTTTTGGAGAACATCAGGTAGGTTTAGGGGGACTTTTGGGGTGGATTCATGATATATGGGGTTTTCTTCTGTTTTTTTTTTTTTTTTTTTTTTTTTTGGGGAGGGGGGGTGATCCAATTCATTTTGGGGGTGTTTTTGACGTGTTTTGGGGTCTCCATTGGGTTTCGTTGCGTTTTCCGTGGTCATCATGGTGGAAAAGGGTAAATTGTTGGTTTTGGAGAACATCAGGTAGGTTTAGGTTGGTTTTGGGATTGGATCTATGGTTTTGGGGGATTTTCTTTTGTTTTTGGGGGTGATCCCGTTCTTTTTTGGGGTGTTTTTGACGTGTTTTGGGGTCTCCGTTGGTATTCCTTGGGTTTTCCGTGGTCATGGTGGTGGAAAATTGTAAATTGTGGGTTTTGGAGAACTTCAGGTAGGTTTAGGGGAATTTTGGGGTGGATTCATGGTATTTGGGGTTTTCTTCTGTTTTTTTTTGGGTGATCCTTTTCTTTTTTGGGGTGTTTATGACGTGTTTTGGGGTCTCCGTTGGGTTTTAGTTGGGTTCTTGTTGGTCATCATGGTGAAAAAGTGTAAATTGTGGCTTTTGGAGATCATCAGGTAGGTTTAGGGTGGTTTTGGGGTGGATCTATGATTTTGAAGGATTTTCTTCCAATTTTGGGGGTGATCCCTTTCTTTTTTTTTTTTTTTTTTTTTTTTTTTTTGACGTGTTTTGTGGTCTCCGTTGGGTTTCGTTGGGTTTTCCATGGTCATCAATGTGGAAAAGTGTAAATTGTGGGTTTTGGAGAACTTCAGGTTGGTTTAGGGGGATTTTTGGTGTGGATCTATGGCTTTTGGGGTTTTCTTTCATTGTTGGGGTTGAACCAGTTCTTTTTTGGGGTGTTTTTGACGTGTTTTGGGGTTGTCCGTTGGGTTTTGTTGGGTTCTCGTTGGTCATCATTGTGAAAAAGGGTAAATCGTGGGTTTTGGAGAACATCAGGTAGGCTTAGGGGGACTTTTGGGGTGGATCTATGGCATTTGGGGTTTTCTTCTCTTTTTTGGGGATATCCTGTTCTTTTTTTTTTTTTTTTTTTTTTTTTTTTTTTTTTTTTTGACATGTTTTTTGTCTCCATTGGGTTTTGTTGGGTTTTCCATGGTCATCATGGTGGAAAAGGGTAAATTTGTGGGTTTTGGAGAACATCAGGTAGGTTTAGGCTGGTTTTGGGATTGGATCTGTGCTTTTTGGGGATTTTCTTCCAGTTTATGGGTGATCCCTTTCTTTTTTGGGGTGTTTTTGACGTGTTTTGGTGTCTCCTTTTGGGTTTTCGTTTGGTTCATGTTGGTCATCATGGTGAAAATTGTAAATTTTTTGGGGGGGAATTTTCTTCCAGTGTTGGGGGTGATCCCGTTCTTTTTTGGGGTGTTTTTGACATGTTTTGGGGTCTCTGTTGGGTTTTGTTGGGTTCTTGTTTTTCATCATGTTGGAAAAGTTTAACTTGCGTGTTTTGGAGAAGATCAGGTAGGTTTAGTGTCGTTTTGGGGTGGATCTATGTTTTTTGGGGATTTTCTTCCAGTTTTGGGGGTGATTCCGTTCTTGTTTGGGGTGTTTTTGACTTGTTTTGGGGTCTCCGTTGGGTTTTAGTTGGATTCTCGTTGGTCCTTAAGGGAAATGGGAGTGGATTGTGGGTTTTGAAGAAGATCAGGTGAGTTTAGGGTGGTTTTGTGGGGAAATTCATAGTTTTTGGTGTTTTTTCTTCTGATTCAGTTCTTTTTTGGGGTGTTTTTGACGTGTTTTGGGGTCTCCGTTGGTTTTTGTTGGGTTCTTGTTGTTCATCATGGTGAAAACGTGTAAATTGTGGGTATTGGAGAACATCAGGTAGGTTTAGGGGGACTTTTGGGGTGGATCAACGGCTTTTAGGGTTTTCTTTCGGTTTTGGGGGTGATCCCGCTTTTTTTTGTGGTGTTTTTGACGTGTTTTGGGGTTTCCTTTGCGTTTCGTTGATTTCCTAATGTGTTTTAAGTTTGTTCGGAGTGGACTTTGGGATTTGGAGAACATCAGGTAGGTTTAGGGTGGTTTTGGGGTGGATCTATGTTTTTTTTGGTGTTTTCATTCTTTTTTAGGGGTTATCCTGTTCTTGTTTGGGGTGTTTTTGACTTGTTTTGGGGTTTCCGTTGGGTTTCGTTGAGTTCCTAATGGGTTTTATGGTGGTTGGGAGTGGACATTTGGATTTGGAGAACATCAGGTACGTTTAGAGTGGTTTTGGGATTGGATCCGTGCTTTTTGGGGTTTTTCTTTGGTTTTGGGGGTGATCCTGTTCTTCTTTGGGGTGTTTTTGACGTGTTTTGGGTTCTCCGTTGGGTTTCGTTGGGTTTTCCGTGGTCATCATGGTGGAAAAGTGTAAACTGTGGGTTTTAGAGAACATCAGGTAGGTTTATGAGGACTTTTGGGGCAGATTCATGGTTTTTAGGGTTTTCTTCTGTTTTTTTCTGGTGATCCAGTTGGTTTTCGGCGTGTTTTTGACGTGTTTTGTGGTCTCCGTTGGGTTTCGTTGGGTTTTCCGTGGTCATCATGGTGGAAAAGTGTAAATTGTGGGTTTTGGAGAACATCAGGTAGGTTTAGGGGGACTTTTGGGGTGGATTCATGATATATGGGGTTTTCTTCTGTTTTTTTTTTTTTTTTTTTTTTTTGGGGAGGGGGGGTGATCCAATTCATTTTGGGGGTGTTTTTGACGTGTTTTGGGGTCTCCATTGGGTTTCGTTGCGTTTTCCGTGGTCATCATGGTGGAAAAGGGTAAATTGTTGGTTTTGGAGAACATCAGGTAGGTTTAGGTTGGTTTTGGGATTGGATCTATGGTTTTGGGGGATTTTCTTTTGTTTTTGGGGGTGATCCCGTCTTTTTTGGGGTGTTTTTGACGTGTTTTGGGGTCTCCGTTGGTATTCCTTGGGTTTTCCGTGGTCATGGTGGTGGAAAATTGTAAATTGTGGGTTTTGGAGAACTTCAGGTAGGTTTAGGGGAATTTTGGGGTGGATTCATGGTATTTGGGGTTTTCTTCTGTTTTTTTTTTGGGTGATCCTTTTCTTTTTTGGGGGTGTTTATGACGTGTTTTGGGGTCTCCGTTGGGTTTTAGTTGGGTTCTTGTTGGTCATCATGGTGAAAAAGTGTAAATTGTGGCTTTTGGAGATCATCAGGTAGGTTTAGGGTGGTTTTGGGGTGGATCTATGATTTTGAAGGATTTTCTTCCAATTTTGGGGGTGATCCCTTTCTTTTTTTTTTTTTTTTTTTTTTTTTTTTTGACGTGTTTTGTGGTCTCCGTTGGGTTTCGTTGGGTTTTCCATGGTCATCAATGTGGAAAAGTGTAAATTGTGGGTTTTGGAGAACTTCAGGTTGGTTTAGGGGGATTTTTGGTGTGGATCTATGGCTTTTGGGGTTTTCTTTCGTTGTTGGGGTTGAACCAGTTCTTTTTTGGGGTGTTTTTGACGTGTTTTGGGGTTGTCCGTTGGGTTTTGTTGGGTTCTCGTTGGTCATCATTGTGAAAAAAGGGTAAATCGTGGGTTTTGGAGAACATCAGGTAGGCTTAGGGGGCTTTTGGGGTGGATCTATGGCATTTGGGGTTTTCTTCTCTTTTTTGGGGATATCCTGTTCTTTTTTTTTTTTTTTTTTTTTTTTTTTTTTTTTTTGACATGTTTTTTGTCTCCATTGGGTTTTGTTGGGTTTTCCATGGTCATCATGGTGGAAAAGGGTAAATTTGTGGGTTTTGGAGAACATCAGGTAGGTTTAGGCTGGTTTTGGGATTGGATCTGTGCTTTTTGGGGATTTTCTTCCAGTTTATGGGTGATCCCTTTCTTTTTTTGGGGTGTTTTTGACGTGTTTTGGTGTCTCCTTTTGGGTTATCGTTTGGTTCATGTTGGTCATCATGGTGAAAATTGTAAATTTTTTGGGGGGGAATTTTCTTCCAGTGTTGGGGGTGATCCCGTTCTTTTTTGGGGTGTTTTTGACATGTTTTGGGGTCTCTGTTGGGTTTTGTTGGGTTCTTGTTTTTCATCATGTTGGAAAAGTTTAACTTGCGTGTTTTGGAGAAGATCAGGTAGGTTTAGTGTCGTTTTGGGGTGGATCTATGTTTTTTGGGGATTTTCTTCCAGTTTTGGGGGTGATTCCGTTCTTGTTTGGGGTGTTTTTGACTTGTTTTGGGGTCTCCGTTGGGTTTTAGTTGGATTCTCGTTGGTCCTTAAGGGAAATGGGAGTGGATTGTGGGTTTTGAAGAAGATCAGGTGAGTTTAGGGTGGTTTTGTGGGGAAATTCATAGTTTTTGGTGTTTTTTCTTCTGATTCAGTTCTTTTTTGGGGTGTTTTTTGACGTGTTTTGGGGTCTCCGTTGGTTTTTGTTGGGTTCTTGTTGTTCATCATGGTGAAAACGTGTAAATTGTGGGTATTGGAGAACATCAGGTAGGTTTAGGGGGACTTTTGGGGTGGATCAACGGCTTTTAGGGTTTTCTTTCGGTTTTGGGGGTGATCCCGCTTTTTTTTGTGGTGTTTTTGACGTGTTTTGGGGTTTCCTTTGCGTTTCGTTGATTTCCTAATGTGTTTTAAGTTTG